>NC_061112.1:3072742-3149721 GCF_002878395.1 Capsicum annuum
TCAATGAGTTCTTACTTCATTGTTATTGCATTGATGGTCTATTTATATGTCTCTTATTGATGTATCATTGTTTCAAAGTATCAAAAATCCCGTGGCGACCGAAAACAATCTCAAAGATTAATTGAACTAAGTGATGGAAGTTCTTTCTTATCGGGTGGTATCCTAGGGGCATAAGCCTATATGGGTCGATCCTTATTTATGTGTTTATGGGTGGTATCCCAAGGGCATAAGCCTATCATGGGTCGATCTCAGTTGATATGTACTGGAGGCAGCCTAATGGTCACAGTACAGTACAATAATGATTACAAAGATGATAAGAACAAAGGTAAAGTGATTGAATAAATACAATGTACAGGTTGTCACAAGTTCTAGTAAGTGTGGTCCACTTTTATTACGATTTATTCACTTGTTTCTGATTTCTATTGAGCTCCTATATCATATGTGATTATCTACAGCTTTACATACTCAGTACATATTTCGTACTGACGTCCCCCACGGGGGACCTGCATTTCATGCTACAGGCACAAGTACCTCAGCTCATACACCGCACAAGTAGGAGCCAGGATATCCAGCTGCTTTTGGTGAGCTCCAGTTTGCTTCGGGGCTTTTCGTGTCATATCCAGTCACTTTTGGTATTGTATAGAAGTTAGTTATATGACGGGGTGTGTCCCGATCTTAGTTAAACTCTGTGTATTGTCTAGAGGTTTTGTAGACCTAATGTACAGTCAAGGTGGTGTTTTGTTAATAGACGTGATGGCTCTAATGGCCAAGTATTGTGTATATATATATATATATGTTTGCTCGAGCTTATACAGGTGATTATTTTCTTTTATATGTGACATGATGTTGTTCGAATTTCGGGTTGTCATAGAGGTATGCATGGGAAGTATAAGGTTATGAGCTGGTTCTCCCGGGCCTCCTCGGTTACGGGTGCCAGTCCGCCCCAATAGGATTTGAGGCGTGATAGCATCTGACACCTAGGTGAAAACATTCAAAGAAACTACCATTGCGAATGTTGTCTTAATGTCTTCTTTGATGCTGCCAATTCATTCAACATCAACGAGTTCAATGATTACTTTCGAAACTTAAAGAATAGATATCCGTTATTGTTGCATGTCTGGAGAAAATTAATTTTTTAAAAATAGAGCAGGGCATTGTCACGATCCGAACAAAGACCTAGCCTTGACGGGTATCTCAAGTCCACCGAGGATCGGAGACTACCCCCTTTATCTAGCCAAATAAAATACAACACAGCTAGCAGCAGATGAATTCTAAACATATACCAAGATAAGCTGAGTTCTGAACATATAACAAGATAAGTTGAGTTTCGAACAAATAACAAGATAGGCAACTCAGGAAAGAAATTTTAGAATTTCAACATCTCAATTCACAGTAGTCCACAAAGCCTCTAAAAAAACTAAAATCATTCTAAGTCGGGATATGCCCCCGAAGATAGACAAAAGAATCTAATAGAAGTAGTCTAAGACATAAATGAAACAAGACTTTAAAATGATAGCCCTTTTGGAGAATGAAAGTTCACCACTTCAAAGTTGATTGCGGACAACCCAAAAATAAATTCTATCACTACACAAGAAAAGTAGAAGTGTCTCCAATTCCTACATCGTGTGGGGATACAGCGTTCGGAGACGGTTAGTGGGGTGATCGCTAGTATGTAACTCAGGAAACGGGTTAAAATAATACCAAGTTAAAACCATAGTAAAATCCATATAGCTTAACCGTAAAATATTGCCTGGACTGTGTAGCTCAACCGTCATAAAAACACGTACGAGTTATATGAGTCCAGCTCCCCCTGCTGAAAGGGCCACAATGTGTGTTAGCCGCACAAATTGAAGTTATCAAAGAAGACCAAAAAATACCCCGACCCCACGTCAATCCAGGATACAAATATATATAAAGTGTGATATATGCACATGGTCATCAATGCCCACCCTCATGTCAACAAACGTGAGTTTCTAGTATCAATGCCCCTGAATATCCACCTTCATGGCTCAACCCTCTTTAAGACCATAATAAAACAATTACACAATCCCAATCATTAAACCATAATTATCCACATAAGCACATACTGTTGGTATGGTCATACCAACTACGTTTGCAAGCTAATATCATCATGCCATTCCAATTATACATCAACTCAAGGGAATGTCATGACCCCTCTATTCATTAAATCCACGTGGGGAAATGCCACGACCCCCTTTGTTCATTAAATCAAATTTAATTCTTTGGTCTTTTATGTTATGCAATAGTTCCAAAGGTATTTTCAATACGTATATTCTCATGTTCAATGGAAGTTTCACAAGATTGGGTTAAGGTTATCCACATAATCGAGGGAATCCATGGCCCCTTAGTTTATTCACCATGCTCATGCACTCCACGCGTTCAAAACCACCATTGAAGCATGAAAATATTCATATAAACCATGTGAACATCATTTAAGAAAACAATCATTCAAAACCCTCAACCCACATTACAAAGAAAACATTCAAAATCACTTGAATAATAATTTAAAACACATAATTTAACAAAATAAGATATGGAGAAGAGTAACATGCCTGAGATATCAAGAATTATGGAGAGAAATCAACCCTTTGACACTCTAATTGTCAATTCCTTGGAAATCCTAGGTGTTCTTGACTTAAGGATTTGAGAGATCTTGAGAGAGTATATTTGATGATTAAGGGTTGAAAATAGGGTCCCCAACATGTTTTATGGTCGTGGGTCTTAAGTGAGGAAAGAAAAAAATGTCTAAAGTTCCCTTAAATAAAAGTTAAAAAATATCGCCAGTCGTCACGGGTTATCTTACGACTTGTGATGACTCCTTACATGTCATCACTACGACTCATAGTGTAACCAGGATCTCAAGGTACTCATATTGTTCTACCTACGAGTCGTACCCCATGACTCGTGCTTAGACGTAACGACTCATTTGGTCCAATCATAGGTATATCGGTAAAAAAGGACCATTACACTGGTTTAGTTATGGAAGAGACCATACAACTCGCGAGAAGTCCATACAATTCATTACGTCCTAGTCGTACTCAGGTTAGAGACTCTGGGTAACACACTGGTCACCATATAATTTGGGGTCCTATGACCCGTAATGACACCTTACAACTCGTAAGACGTGTCGTAAGTTGGGCAGTAAGCTCAGAGGTCAAGAATTTTTTCAGGGACCAAAATCTGGGATGTTACAGGCATATTTTCCAACCAAAAGGAATGTCGTAATAACTACAAACATCTTCGAGTCGCTTAATTCTACATGGGTGGCTGAGATGGAGTACCCTATATCTGGTTTATTTGATTTCATTTCTTATAAATTTGCAAAATTATTCAGAGAAAGGCAAGAAAAGTTGTCAATTCAAAAAATAAATTTATGTCGGTGATTGAAAAACACATAAGGGATAAATGATCGAAGAAAACTCGCTATATGTCAATAATGTAAATAGGAATGAGAATGAACATATCGTAATTTGTTGTGGCTCGACTGCCAAAGTCAATCTAAATGACATGACATGTACTTGTAGAGAATATGACTTGGTAGAAGTACTATACGTTCATGTGATGACAACCCTTAGATTGAAGTATAGTAGCAAATATGGTGGAATCATATACGAGTACTCCTTGCCTACGTATCTAGTCAAGTTATATTTGCTCGCATATGTTGAACTTATCATGTTAGTCCCTTCGGAGTTTGAATGGAATATGCCCCAAAAATTGCTAGATGGGATATTTTCTCCCTCTGATTTCACTCCCAAATCTAGAATGAAGATAGTGAATTGCATTTACGGTGTCAAGAAATCTTTAAGGTCGAAGCTCTTTTAGAAAAGAAACACGTGTTCCATATGCAAGGTACTAGGACATAAGAAAACAACATGCCTAGTTTTGGGACAATATCCCACCTGATTAGTTTTTACAAACTTTAATGTGTATTATTCGTAGTTTTCTCGCTAAATATGTAATGCCAATGTTATTTTAATCAACTATGTCTTGAGTCTATTACTCGACTAACTATTCTATGATATACCCTGCATGAAGTCTATGATATCTCAAAGCATAACTAAGAGATAGTGTGTAATAATGCACGACCTTAGTCCAGGATCAATGGGCAAAACCCTTATTGCATAAAATCGAGGAGATATAATGATGACAATTTAAGAATGTTGCACACATGTCCAATCAAAAGGGCACAATATACTAGAAGTCTATAATACGCAAACGTCACCTTCATGTGGTCATCATTAGTTGGCTGGCAATTCTTGTTCTCCTCTTCTACAGGTATATAAAGTACAAAATCTTTGATGTCTTCTATAATCAAGTACCGAAAATCAAATTCAATATTCAACATCAACAATGATGAGAAGACCTTAGGTGCCAAGAATTGCAAGGAACCCCGACCACCAAAACGATTGCCCCCATTCTCTGTCTATGTAAGATCTTCTCCTTCTTAGACTTGACTATCAAAGACTCTTTCGAGAGCTCGGTGAGAATCAAGTAAAAATGTAAATGCATCTTCAACAACTCGATCGCTTTGTGCATGTCATCTTGAAGAGGATCAAGGTTGGTCTAGATGGTCTTACCACCACCCGCCGTTTTCTTGGATTTTTATTTTTCTTTGGTATATTTAAGATCAATGTTCACTGTTAAGCTTTTACTTATAAAAGAGGTCAATGAGAGTTTTTGGGCTTTCATATATGAAAGTTTTTTTTCCTCTTTTTGTTGCTATGGTACATTCTGATGTATGTTTTTTCTAGGTCGAACCAGAACCTAGTCATGTCAGGTATCTCAAGTCCAACCAGGACCGGAGACCATCCCTAATACCCCACTATTAACCACCCTAAATCCCATGTCGGATGAATTTCGAACATATAACAATATAAAACAATAATAATTTAAAGACATCAGGTAAAGTTTATAACCATAACCAAACAACCACAACCAAATGTCCAACCAATACCAATCCCAATGTTAATACCAAGGCTAATACTAATACTAATACTGACACCGCTCATGCCCATAGCAGTTTGACAAAGCCTCGATCCAAAATCAAAGAATATTCAGTTGAAACAAGCCCCCGACCTTAGCCAAAATCAAAACCAACGAAATAAAAATAAAGAAAAGAAGTTCATAGCACAAAATGAAGTCTTCCGGGGTATGGAAGATCACCACTTCAACTCAAGGTTGTCCTTGAATCTAAGTCACTGAGCAGGAGAAATGGTAGTATGGCCGGTTCTTGTATCGTGCGGGGATATAACACCCAAAGACGGTTAACAAAGTGGATGCTGGCATATAACTCAGGAATAAGGATAAAGTAATGTCATCATTCAAAACCAAATTAAATAACCACATGCAAACACATATATATCGTGTCGGGGTAGGGAAAAGGTTTATCATGTATTTAAATCCTTAACCTAGGTTATATAGCTTGACCGTCCTAAAACTACCTACGAGCTATATGGGTTCAGCTCCCTTGCTGAAAGGGTCCCAATGTGTGATAACTCCATGATCGGAGAAAAAAACCTGAGATGACTAGTACATCTCCAAAATATAAAGTGTGACGTCATGTGTACGGTCACTAAGACCATCTTTACATCGGTAAATGTGAGTTTTCAGTGTTAATCCCCTCGGGATTTCCACCTTCCACGGCTTTGCTACTCAACCTCTTTAAGCTCATGTTAAATCATTTACACTTTCCCAACCATTTACCAAAGAGTTTTTTTATTAGGCATTAGACATTGATATCATCATACCAAAATTTAGAGCTTGCAAATCTATTACCTTGTGCCATATAAATCATTAAATCAAACTAGACTCCATCGTTTCCAATTAAACCAAGACCATGGCCACCAAGGCCTTCCCAAAATCATTTGAAATCAAACCGAACCAATTCAAGTTCTATTACCATTTATGCAATGCAAAGATTCCAAGAATAGTCAAACTGTGTGACAAAAATTATTCTCATTGATAATTCAACAAACAGGTTGATGGCATGCCATTACCAAAGCCAAAATTATCAAATTTGGGGCTCAACCATGACTCCTTCATTAAATCACCATTCCATGCACCCACATGTGGAAAATCATAATTAAAACATGCATAATCACAATTTAAATCATAGAAAATAATATTCAATAATGTGCATTCAAACACCTCAATCTTGATTTCAAAACCATCATTAATGATTTATGAACAGTGCTTTAAACATGTGCTTTTAGTAAACTTAACAATGAGGAAAGAGTCACATGCCTGAATTACAAAGATTCACGAAGATAAATTGATCTTTAAGCCCTTAGATGAGCACTTTGGAGAAACCCTAGCTAATTTTGCTTGAGAGGATTTTGAGAGACTAAAGAGCATGTTTAATCTATATCTATAATATATTAAAAGTGTGAAGACCTTTAAAAAAGTGAATTGAATTTTTTCCCTTCATTAAAACAGTTCGCTTTAGACAAAACTGTCCTTTACCCTTTTTTCTACAATTAAATTCTACAAAATAAATATACTAAAATTTTTCTACAATTGAATTCTTACCAAATTTAGCTTTTTTCCCTGCTTCATTAAAACATCTATTTTTTACTAAAAATTTTCTTCCTAAATTTGGCTTTTTTCTCTACTTGATTAAAATACATGTTTTCCTTTTTTTTAATCATATTTAGTTCCTACTTGATTTCTTTCTACCAAAAAGTACTTTTTTAACCAAAAAACATACCCGATAAAAACGTCATTTGATTCCGTAACAAAATTAAATAGGAGCTATTTTACCTTTATAAGAAGTATTATTAATATTTTACACCAATTATTTATTTAAAGGATGTATTAAATAAAAAGTTCCTCACAATTCTATTTGACCAAGATTTTATACACAATTTGTTTAGGTCTACAGAAAATTACCTCCGTTTCTTTTCTACTTTTCCTTTATCTATTTGTTTCATTTTTTCTTCTTCAACTTCTAATTTATTGAGATATAAAATGTTTCTTAAATTTTATTATAGTTCTTTCTATTTTTTGGTATCAACATGTTTGTAAAGTTATTACCCTCTTTAACAAATATATGAATAAATCTATACAAATCATACTTGATTGATTATTCAATATTTTTGTGCAGAACAAGGAAAATTCAAGTGGAGTGTGCGATTGTAACTTAATGTCGATTAAGAGTGAATTTGAAGTTGTGTTTTTTCTTATAGTTTTTTTAGTTTATTCTAGAAGTTGATAATTATAAATAATTGTATTTTCATGTATTTTATTAGATAATTATATATTTTATTTTAGAAGTTGTCAAAATCTCTCTTGGTGGTGGATTATGCCTTGAAGTCGAAATCTTCAACGAACTGGATCCGCCAAAGAACTTTGACCAAGGGAACTTCTTTGTTCCTTAGTCTGCGAGTCTGACGATCGAGGATTTCGACTGGGACTTCTTCGTAAGAGAGACTATTCTAAACATCTACACTCTCTACGAGGACTACATCTGTTGGGTCACCTATGCACTTCTTTAGCAAGGAGGCATGAAACACTAGGTACACTGATGCTAAGTCTGCAGGCAACTCAAGTTCATAGGCTACTTTTCTGAAATGACTCAGAATCCTATAAGGACCAACATATCAGGGACTGAGCTTCTCCTTCTTACCAAACTTTCTCACTCCCTTCATGGGAGAGATTTTCAAATACACAAAGTCACCAATCTCAAATTCAAGAACTTTTCTTCTCACATTTACATATGATTTCTATTGGCTCTGGGTTATCTTAAGCCTCTCCCTGATCAACTATACTTTCTCTAAAGCATCAAACAACAAGTTAGGCCCCACCATCGTGGCCTTACCTACTTCAAACCAACCAATTGGAGATCTACATCTCCTCCCATAAAGAGCCCCCAATGGAGCCATCTGAATACTGGAATGATAGTTGTTATTATATGCAAACTCAATCAAAGGTAAGTGGCCATACCAACGACCCTTAAAGTCAACGACACATGCTCTCAACATATCATCTAAAGTATGAATGGTCATTTCTACCTGACCATCTGTTTGAGGGAGAAAGGCTATACTGAGGTGGACTTGGGTACCAAGACTCTTTTAAAAAACTTTCCAAAAGTGAGAGGTAAACTGCGTACCTCTATCTTAAATTATGGACAACGAGACACCGTGCAACCTAACCAACTCTCTGATATAGATCTTTTCATAATCCTCGACTACATAGGAAGTATGGACTAGTAAAAATGGGCGGACTTAGTCATCCTGTCTACAATGACCTAAATCAAATCGAGCTAACGACGAGTACGAGGCAAATCCATCACGAAGTCCATGTTCACTTCTTTCCACTTCCATATGGGAATAATAAACTCCTGCATGGAACCACTAGGCTTTTGGCACTCAATCTTCACCTGCTAACAAGTAGAGCACTTAGCCACAAACTCTGCAACGTCCTTTTTCATCCTACTCCACCAATAGACTTCTCGCAAGTCGCGGTACATCTTAGTATCCCCTGGATGAATAGAGTATCGCGCACCATGCGCTTCAACAACTATCCACTGTCTTACGTTATCTACACATGGCACACATAGCTTACCCTGGCAATGCAATGCACTATCTCTCCCTTGGGAGAAAATCTCTACTTTTTGATCTCTGACTGACTCTGTTAGCTTAACTAAACTGGGATCCTTGTCCTGCTTTTCCTTGACCTCGAAAACTAAAGAAGATTTCGAATTATTTTGCACCCAAACACTACCCTCTGACGAATCAACCAAACAAATACCTAATCAGGTAAGCTGATGAACTTCTCGAACTAACTTCTTCTAACCATTCTCACCGTGAGCAATACTACCCACGGACAACCTATCGAGGGCGTCTGCCAGTACATTGGCCTTGCTCGGATGATACATAACACTCATGCCAGGGTCTTTCAAGAACTCTAACCACTTTCTCTAATGAAAGTTTAGGTCTTTCTTCAAAAACACATATTGTAGGATTTTGAGGTTTGTGAATACATCAACATACACCCCATACAAATAATGCCTCCAAATTTTTAAGCCAAACACAACTGCTGCTAATTCAAGATCATGGGTGGGACAATTCTTTTCATGGGGCTTAAGTTGTCTAGAGGCATAGGCTATGACCTTACCCTTCTACATTAAAACACACCCCAAGCCAACTCTGGAAGCATCAAAGTATACAACAAACCTATCTGAACCATCGGGCAAAGTCAAAACTAGGGCTGTAGTGAGTCGAGTTTTCAACTCCTAAAAACTTTTCTCACAAAAATCTGACCACTGGAACTTGACTTTCTTCTGAGTTAATCTGGACATGGGGATGCAATAGACAAAAATCCTTCAACAAACCGTCGGTAATAGCCAGCCAAACCCAAGAAACTCCTGATATCTGACTGAGAGATGGGTCTGGGAAAGTTTCTCACTGCTTCTGTCTTTTGAGTATCAACTCTAAACCTATCACCGGAAACTATGTAACTAAAGAAAACTAATGACCCTATCCAAAATTCATATTTATTGAACTTAGCGAATAACTGATGGGCTCTGAGAGTCTTTAATACTATTTTGAGATAGTCTGCATGATCATTTTCATTACGGGAGTAAACAAGAATGTCATCGATAAATACTATGATGAACATATCCAAGTACTGCTTGAACATGCGGTTCATCAAGTTCATAAAAGCTGCTGGGGCATTGGTAAGACCGAATGACATGACTAGAAATTCAAAGTGACCATACCGAGTTCTAAAATCTATTTTTAAAATGTCACATTCCCTTACTCTGAGCTGATGATAGTCGGATCTGAGGTCTATCTTAGAAAAGTAACGGGCACCCTTAAGTTTGTCAAACAATTCATCGATTCTAGGAAGTGGGTATTTATTCTTGATGGTGACTTTGTTCAACTGACGATAGTCTATTCATATTCTAAGAGAATCATCTTTCTTTCACACGAATAAAACTGGTGCACCCCAAGGAGATATGCTGGGCCTGATGAACCCTTTGTCTAAGAGATCTTTTAGTTGTTCTTTTAACTCTTTAAGTTTAGTTGGAGCTATTTTGTATGTTGGAATGGAGATGGGCTAAGTATTAATAAGAAGGTCTATTCCAAAGTCAATTTCCCTTTCGGGAGAAACTCCGAGGAGATCTTTGGGAAACACATCTGGAAATTCACTTGCGATTGGAACTGACTTAAGATTAGGAGTCTCAAAATTAGAGTCGTTGACTTGCAACAGATGATAGACACACCCCTTGGATATCATTTTTCTCGCTCTAAGGTATGAAACAAGTTGACCCTTAGGTGCTGTAGTACTACCCCTCCATTCTAGGATAGGTTTATTAGGGAACTGAAAATAGACAATTCTGCTCCTATAATCAACTGAAGCATAGCATAAATTGAGCCAATCCATTACAAGAATAACGTCAAAATCCGTCATCTTTAGCCCAGCAAGGTCTGCTGAAGTAACTTTCTGTGACACCATAACCGGACAGTTCCTGTATACCTGTTGGGCTTAGACTTACCCACTGGGGTAGAGACTGAGAAAGACTCTATTAGTATTAGGTGTGTACATAGTCGGGTTGGTTTGGATTTTATTAAAAAAAAAACAATCATGTCGGTTTATTAAAATTATAAACCAAATCAAACCAATATAAAATTATTTTTTTTAGTTTAGGTTTTAGTCAATTCTTTCATTTTTTTTATTGGTTTTTTCAATTTTTTATTTTTTTATAATCTTTAGCTTTTACAATTATATTGTGATCAAAGTTTAGATCAAATATATGTTTTCACTCATGTGTTTATGAAAAACAACAATCATGAAAAAATGAGGAGCAAAAAACTCTCTTGAAACTAAAAAGTGAGATGAAGAGTGAAAAGTTTAGGTTTTAAATTTATATTGAATTCTGGATCATTTAATTAGCAATTAATTGAAAATATTATAACTTAAAGACCCAAATCTGAATTTATATCTACATCTACTTTTAAATTATTGAAAATTACCTAAACTAGTAGAAAAAATATTTAAAAAGTAGATTATAATTAATATTTTATGTATAAAAAGTTATAATTATAATTATAATTATATATATATATATATATATATATATATATATATATATATATATATTATGTCGATTTGATTTGGTTTGTTGATTCAGTTTGACTTGATGGTTTGGTCTATACACCCCTAGTTAGGATTTTGGGGTTGACTCCGAAGTTGATGGCTATGTAAGGAGTTATAAAAGATGGGGAAGCTCCAGGATCTAACAAAGCATAAACATGTAAATTAAAGACTTGCAACGTACCAGTAACCACATCAAAAGAATTCTCCTGATCTTATCGGGACTGAAGTGCATATAGCTTGTTTTGGCGTTGCCCGCTGGTGGCACTAGAAGCGGCACTCTGCTGAGACGGGCGACCGAACTAAATTGTGGGACGATTATGCTGACTTTGTGAACCTGTCTGAGGACATTATCTAATCCTATGGCCTGGCGTATCTCACTCGAAACACACGTTGCTGCCAGCCCTGCAGACACCCTGATAGTTTTTGTCATATTTTTGGCAAAGAGGATTTGTTCTAGTACTGTTCACACTACCCTGAGATTTAGAGCTCGGTGCTCTATCGTTATTACATTTATGAATTTGGGCATTGGCGTACTATCCGAAGACAGAGTTGAGACTAAAGATTTTGGGTAGAACTGAGGACGGATACCACTTTCTAACTTCAGCTGAGTGAAACTGAAGCTACTTGTTCTAGCCTTCTTGTCCTCCATCTCTTTCTCTTTAGTCTTCTGTTCCTCAATCAGTTGAGCATGGACCATTAACCTAGACAAGTCCATCTCTTTAATCATCATTGCGGTCCTACACTCTTTGACCACACTGTCAAATACACCAGATATGAACTTGTTCATCTAGGATCTGCTATCAGCTACCACATGAGGAGCATACCTAGCCAACTGAGTAAACCTGAGGGAATACTCTTTCACACTCATGTTTTCCTGCTTCAGGTTGATGAACTCTAACTCCTTAGCCTCCCTCAACTCGAATGGAAAGAACCTATCTAAAAAGACAGTAGAAAACTCCTCCCATTCTATATGCCTTGCATCCGTGCCTCTATCCATTTTCACTACTTAAACTATGTATTAGCTATATATTATAGCTGATAGGCAACTAATTCAGTACTCTCAGTAGTAGTTACCCCAATAATGTCTATTATTTTCTGTACCATATCAAGGAATTCCTGTGGATCCTCTTCAAACTTAGACCCCAATAATAAAGGAGGGTTCATTCAAGTGAATTCCAGAATTCTAGCTGTAGTAGTATTGGCCACTGGGTTGGACCAAACAACAACTACCCAAACATTCTGAGCTACTACATAATAGGCTAGAGTGGTAAATGCTGCTCAAAATTTTGCATGAGAAACGTGCCTATTCAGGGGATTTTTCTGACTGGGCGGAGATGCTGGCTGGTTCCCAGTTCTTCTTTCGTTAGTCTTTATAGGAGACATTTTCTATAAACGAAAGGAAAAGTTGGATTAGACAGAGAGTTTAACTTGAGCTCATGCTCACTCGCACGATACAAACACTATTAGAAGGGAACTTTTCCTAAAAATGCCTCGTAGCTTCTTGTCTATAAGTGTGACACGTTACACACCCGTGCACAAGACTCTACTTGACGCAGCTTTCAGACTCCCTAGGATACTTTAGAACCTTAGGCTCTGATACAAAATTTGTAACGCCCTGATAGTACACCCTAGGCGTCACACAGTGGTTACGACCTCTAAGGACCATAAGTTAACCCATGACTGTTACCTGCTGTAAATAATAAATACTAATCTTAAAACATATGTGGAAGCGAAGATGAAAACGCCATAAGGTCCATAATGCTTAAAAAAAAATACTGAGTATATCTGTAGGACAACTGCTAACTAAAAGTGTCTGAAAGCCTTTAAACATCTAAAATAAAAGAGTTAGTGGGACAGGCCCTAACTAACTCCAACTACTATCTGAAAATAACTGAAATACTAAAATACTATAAGTAATGAAAAGACTAAATAAATATCACGTCCTCGATGGATGAGGACTCACTATTGTAGCTGCGGCTGATCGACAGATTTGGCTAAGTAAGGTCAGGAACTCGAGCATCCGAACCTATAATATGAGACATCATAACGCAAAGAGAGTATAGGCCAGTACTTTGAATGTATTGGTACGCTAGGTGAGGTTAGGCTAATATGCATAGGGTCATGTGCATGAGTAATAATAGCTAGATATCATAAAGTAACTGGAGGAGAGTATATGCAAGACTAGGACTACTGAAAGTACTTAATATCAATCCCAAGCATATATCGTCTGTCTGAATTAGACTGAAACTGAAGTACTGAGTTCTGATAACTGAATACTGATAATTGAAAGTTTAGACTGAAACTAAAACATTGAATTTTTGATAACTGAATAACTAATAACTATAAGTCATGATCATGTAGAGCAGAACTGAATACTGAAACTGAGACTGTAGGAGTTAACATCTAATCGACACACCCTAATTATAGACTGATTTGGGGTCCAACCTATAACCCTAGTTGGAAGGGTGTTAGCACCATGCCACGGGTTACTAACACTAGCTGGGTCAACCCTAATTTGGCAGGAAGACTCATGAAATATATATGGTTACATCAACCCTAGTCTAGCAGGAAGACGATTTACCCTATGTTGGCAACGTAGTTCTGTAACTTAGGGACTACTACTAAGAGTCAAACCTTATACTGGCAGAAATGCCCCCATCCCTGGGTTTGCTCGATGTTGAATCCTACTCCCAACTGAATCAACACTGGAAATGATCACTAGACTGTACTAGGCTTGACTGAACTTACACTTATTCTATTAACTGACCAAATGCTACTGTTCGGGATACTACAAAATTATTTTATTTCGATTGGAGACTCGATAGCATAGATAATGGAACCATATCTCAACTTTAAAAGCATCACACATAGGTTATCATGCACAATTCATTCACATGGATATTTTGTCAAACACCTAGGATGCATAATTCTTGTACATGAGAATGAGCAATATATGAATGTCATGACTACCATTCAACATCACAATTCAAAGATTTAACATGAGGGTTACATAAATCAACACACATTCTAGTTTATTTACATGAAACTCAAAATCTTCTTGGCTTGAAACCCATACAACAACATATATAAGAACACAATTCCATTCAAGAATGTAATTTATAATCTAAGTTTTAAAAAAAGGATTCTTGAACTCCAAAGTAAACCCAAGGTTGGACGCCTAACATACCGTGGTTTCTGAATTTGTGAGAACTGTTGGTGAATTCTTGAGACTTGGAATTGAATTTTATGAAGCTAGGGTTTTGTTCTTGAGAGGTTTTGTGAAGAATGAATGAATTTGTCTTTTGGAAGGCTTAATAAATGACCCAACTACCCCTATGTACTTGGGATTAATTACAAAAAATGTATCCAGTAACACTGCAGATGATGCGATGCAATGCGATGCACCCTGATGCGTTGGCTCACTGTTTTGGTCATCCAAACATGTCTCAAATGATATTCAGAAATTTCAAAACTCACCCGAAATGACCTATAGATAACCTTGATCATGAATCAATTTAAGAGTCGAAATTCTAAGGCCGAGAAAATCGTAAATGATTCCTTTAATATATTGAGGCCAAAATTGAGACTAAGTCTTAAAACTTTGCTAAAAAAATTTTCAAAGCTGGGAACTTTTTTGGCATACTATACAGGACTGAAGTGGATTAGGACTTTATGGGGTCTTACAAGTGGTATTTAAGGAGTGGGTTGGATTGAAATTTTAAAGCCTGATGATGTGGGAGTTGATGAATTTGAGGGTAATTTTGGAAATCTCAAATGAGAATAAGGTTTGAGATATGGAAATTGTACTATTCCGTATAAAATTGGTTGAAATTCGAATTTAAAATAGGTAGTATTTGAGTGACGAATAGAAAGTTTCCACGTCTGCGAGTTCGTTTGAGTTTGGATCGCTATTGCTAATTTTTATAAATGTTAGATCAGGTTGGTGATATCGGTTTTGCAAGTTGAACACTGTTGTTCTGCTGCGTTGTTGTTTTTGTCATTTATTGGTTGATATTGTCGCTGGGATTGGGTTAATTTGGAAGAAGATGATGGTGGGACGGGCCAGGGTCGACTGGTGTTGAAGTTTTTGTGGAGTGGGCTCATGGGTTTGAATAGGCAAATAGGTATTTGTAATTGGGCAGATTTAGGTTATTTTTTAAATAACCTAATTAGAGTAGGATTTAGCCTACCCCATTTAATTTGTGGCCAAATTGAAAACTAATTGGCCAATTACATTGCAATTGTGGCTAATTTGATTTTAATTAAGGCTAAATTTATTGAGTTGACTAATTTGAATCACAACTCGACATGAATTTAAGTACCAATTTAATCTCGACTTTCTTGATTAAATAAAATCATATAAATTATTTTTGAGGATAAATTATTTCTAGATCAAGATTTTATTCATTTGAATTAATTTTCAAGATAACCCTTGATTAAAATTGAGTTTTTTCATAAAATAATTATTTAAGTCAAAAAATTTATACAATCTTGTATATATGGATAAAAAATATATAATCGCTACTTATAGCGACAAAATTACGTATACAAATATTTTAAAAAAAATTTATTTAGATAAAAAAATATTGTAATTTTATTTAAAATCGAAGAAACTCATAATTAAACTTAGTTGTGTATGGCAAAAATTAGATGTCAACAACTGCCCACTCCGTTTGGGTAGGGTGGATGTAAGTAACCCCGGGCAAAGGGAGTTTGATGTTCCTGAATTTTGTCCGACCATAAATTTATTTCTATATAAGGGTTGGTTTTTGCACGAGTTTCATGGAGTTATGACCGGACCCTGATATCAAACTTCATACATAGCTCAGGCTACATGAGAATTTAGGCTACTTACAGTTTATAACGCGTGACTGTAGGCACAATTTTCAAAAAATTCACAAGTCATCTCGAGTTTCAAAATTTACTGAAATGAGAAAGCTGGAAATAAGAGGATTGAGAGGAGGTTGGAATGCAGTCGAGTTTTCAAAAAATAGCCCAACCTACATATTTCTTACATTTAGGGAATCAGACTGCTTGTAGTTCGACTTAATCACTAAAAGTATAGTTTTTTATTTTAGACGATCTCTGGTAAGGGATGAGCGATAAGTTATTTAAGCTTATGGAAAAGAGGCTTGTAACCTCTTAACTATGAATGTGATATCCTTCACATCTATAAGCAAAAATTTATCTAAACATAATTTCCAAACTATGCATGTGTTATCACCTAGATTTGGAGGAAAAAGATGGTTTCCAGTATGAGTTTAGAAATATCCTAAAAGTGAAATTGAAACTAGAATATTTGAAACTCCACAATGCCTTCTAATAGGGGTATGGTTTGATGGTGGTGGAAGTCGTTCTTCAGCTCGAGTTCAAAGATTTTAATATTCCTCTTCATACTATGTCTCAGTTTATTGCTAAGAATAAGTTTCACGTTGTGCTGCATCCCTTTTTGGAGTAGTCCACACCTGTGATTTTATTTAAGAATTTTATCCTTTCTGATGCTCTCGACAATATATCAAACAAAATGGTTAGTTGTTAATGTAGCATGACTGATAAAGCCCAAACTACACCTTCAATCTGAAGATTATGCAATCATTATTAACCCAACAAAGGTTGGGGTCTAATCTCAAGGTAATACGTAAAATTGTGACTCTCAGCTGCTGTAATCAAAAGGAAAAACTAGAAAAGCAAATGGAGAGACTGTATTGTCAATATCGAACAAGTAGCTAGTATCAACTTTGGTAGTAATCAGTCGTCGGTGAACACTAGGATTGTGTTCCACTTGTTTTCTCAACTCCGTAGGATTATTGTCCTTTATTGAACCAACCCGATACCTTGCATGCAGAATTTGATAAGTTATGTACCACTCACTGTCTTTTGGAGTAGTTGACACCCTTTATTATTTGAGTCTTAGGATGTCGCCTTACTAACCCTTATCCTAGACCCCAGTTATCTATTACCTTTTGAGTCTCTAGTTATTAGATGACAGCTAACCATCTTACTTAGATAATATCTAGCAATGTGAATCGACAGTTAAACTTCAAATTACTGTTGTATTTATCTTTTCCTAGTCACTACTCTCATTTTGAAGTAAGTAGCAATAATATAGACGGATTCTAACATTTGCGACCGCTAAGATAGTTATTAAAGTGAAAATAATACAATACATGCATGGGTATCGATTTAGAACAACATAAAATTTCCACTACTTCGTCAATCTGCTAGGGTTTCCAAACCCTAGCTAAGGGTTTTTAGCTGCTCATGCTTGTGAAGTAATCAACAACGTTCATAATTGAAAGAATAAGATGTAATCACAATAATCACAACTGAAAACCCAAAACGTTAATTGAATTAATCAACCAAAATCAATATAAGAGAATTCTAGGACCAAAATCAAATCTCAAAATAAAAATATGTTTGTAAGAATCAAGAGTGCATAACCTCTACTAAAAACACATAAATGGTATTTATAGTACATGAGGAAACCCTAAAAATCAAAGCCCAAACCGAAAAGTACAAAAAGAGTTGGTGCCCACATACTTGGGCCACATGCGGTCTGCCAGTGGACGCAAGTACCGCATGCGGTCCGCATGTAAATCTAGGTAAGTGCCAAAAAAATGCACTGTTCATTGTCGAGATTTTGGCTTCTAGTACTTATCTTACCCACATGTGGTCCACATATAGACATAGGTAAGTGAAAGTTCTTCTTCAGGTCTTTCACTCTGTAGATCTTCAATTCTGGTACTTACCTTAGTCACATACGGACCACAAGTGCTACATGCGGTCCATTTGTGGACATAGGCAAGTGCCAGGCCTTCCAATTCTTGCAACCAAGCTTCAAAACTTCAAGTTTTAGCACGGACTTTGGTCACATACATCCGATAAGTGCCATAAATTCCCAAAAAATGATCAAGTAAGTAGCCCAACACTCCATTTTCATCTTTTCCTTGAACTTAATATTCAAAACCTAGTTTCCTGCAAAACATACCCAAAACACATCATATCTAACAAAACAACCTATGAAACTTGCATATTTTTATCATTTTAAGCATAAAAAATGCTATATTTCGGTAGCACATCAACTCCCTCAAATTAGAATGCTTGCATATACTCATACAACGCAACACAACAAAACAAAACACGACGCTTAACTAGGAGAATCTAAGTTATCCAAGGCAATCAATCAACACTTTAAGTTTAAATTATAGTACCATCTCCTATCTCAACTTTTCAAAACCAACTGTGTATAAACATGAAGCACAATAATGTGACACAATGGGATCAAGGTATGGCATTACATTAGCAACAAACAATATGCATATATATACAAGCTACACTACCCAAAACAAGTAAGTGGCTAATAATTATGACTCATGTGCCCTCACAACCAAAAAGTTTCACTCACTCATATGAAATAATGCATGTTAATGCAAGGACAGTCAAGAGACACTCACCCTCAAAAGAGAAGTTCCAATCAATGCATGCCAAACACCACAGGCTTTCCCTTATTTTCTTTACTTTAGAATTTAGACAATCAAGTTAGGCTTAGTATAAGACTCTTCTAAGCTTGTAATGAAGGCTTGAAGGGTTGGTATGGTGCATATGGATATCAAGTGACTAAGCCTCATTGGCACTACACTAACTTTGGGGTCCACTCATTAACCATCTTTATTTTTATTCCACCCTTATTTCTATCTTTTTAAGGGATACAATTTACACATGGAAGGTCATTTACATTAAAAGTGGACTAACATAAAAAATGGCCTATAATCCTTTCCTAACCAACTATCCTACAACCTAGGCAAGGCTAACCGGGCTCTGGATTTAATATACAAAGAAAACTAAGTAGCATATCACACACATATGGCACAAAGTCAATATTAAAAGCTATTTCCCATTTAGTTCTAGCAATTATTAGCAAATGCTTATCATATACCAAATCCTAATGCCATAACAAGATCCACAGTGTTCACACATATATACATTCACACAATTCTAAAATTTTAGAGGGGTATTATTATTCTAAAAAATCCATCAAAAACATGACAACTGCCCTAATACTTCAAATCTCTTAATTACACAAAAACACAACACAATATAAAACAAAATACAATACGACTGAAATTTTACCCTAGACATACCGGTTCTATAACCATACCTCGGCCAACAGAAAAAGAAACACAATAAAAAAAACCCATGATGGCTATGGTATATGCCACCCTAACTAAAAGACTACGCACTATCTCTAATGTGCTAAAATAATATCAAACAAAGGGAATAAGAACATACTTGAGATGCACTAAACATCCGTGTCATGACCATCCCTAGATAGGGGTATATTCACTGGAAGAGGCAGTGGTGATGGCGGTGTACTACTTAAAGATGCACCCTTGCTATCTCGGTACGCCTCTGCCTCTCAACAACTACAGAGTTTATCAAATCATGTCTAGCCTTTTTCGAGGCCCGATCATATGAAATATTAGGATTCTACTGATCCGCCACACGTCCTCTCTTGGTCCCATCTATTAAGGCCTCATTCTCATCCTTCGCAAATAATTCAAAGTGTCTAGGACTTTGTGAAAATGATATCTATACCACTGAGGGTAAGATTGGAGAAGTGGATATCATATGGCTCTATGTGATAGAGCGTACTTCCGCTCACAAGGTATCTATCTCCTCTTTATATGACCTAGGTCCATCGTCTTAATTTCTATAAATCGGGCTGCAACACGTCTCTCAAAAGCATCAATACGTGCCTATAAATCAATATGTGACTCTGGTATAACAACTCTGTGTGTGGTATCCCATGTAGACTCTATCGTCTTTAGTCTAGTTCAGACCTATGGCTAGATTCACCCATATAGAGTGGACACTTCGATCTCAATAGCCTGTAACCGAGCATCAGTGACTCTTTGAATATTCACTAAGCTCTGTAAAAACTTATGAGATATTATCGTCATACTTGTAGCAGCAGTTGTAGTGGATGGATGAGGGGGCAGTGAAGAAGCACCCACCGACTCTGAACTAGAGGCTGGGGCTGATGTATAAGTAAATGGTGTCCCTTTACCATGTGTACTAATCTCGAGGGTCTCTCTTTTATCCCTCATATTAAGATCAATGCTAATTCCTATATCACCTTTCTGTGTCTCAATAGGTTTTGTAGGTATTGTTGCAGGCCCACTAGGTCTCTTGGAAGGGTCGAGCATATCAGATCCTTCATCATCCTCATTTGTGCAGTGGCTATAAAAGTACTCTCGCATCAACTCTTGAAATCTATGGTGCCCTGATATCATCACACAGTCTCTGAATAAGATTAAAAAATGACAAATTTGTCATCTCCCTAAAGGCTTTATTATAAATCTCATGCCAGAGGGTGGCAGCAAAGTCAATATCATACCCAATCTTTATACTAGCAATGAGGGCGTCTCCCTCCTAAGTCAATGCATTATCTAAAGCAGTCGGGGAATAATTTATATCTAATGATCAACCACCAAAACTTAGCAGCAAAAGACAATGATGCCTTCTTTATCATACCTCTGTCTTTGACCCAAGGGGTCTCATCACCCAAAGATAAAATGTAGCCAGCGATCGACCTATCCATCTTAACTCTCTCATGTCTATGCTCAACCTCTCTTATAATATGTCTGTCATATGGAACTCTTAGTTTATAGTCACACTCTATTATAGATGTTGGGGTGAAACACCCTGAGTTTTGATCTTTAGAATTTTCCTAAGTTTTGGCTTCTAGATATCATACGACTAGGGGCAACTAGTCGTATGATAGGGTACGGTTGGTGGATCTTGGTCGTATGTCAACAAGTATAGGTTGTTTGGTTTCTATCTAAGGTACGAATGGATCATATTAGTCGTATGTTAAGGTACTAGTGGTATGATGTCAATTGTTTCTTGCCTTATATTTAACCCAGAGGAGTCTATTCTACCTAATGTATGGATTAAGGGTATTAGTCATATGGTTGGGTATGGATTGGCCTTGGTGGTCGTATATTGGATAGTGTTAGGATCCAAGGAGAGGACTAGGGTATGAGATAAGGGTACCACTCGTACCTTAAGGAATGATTTGGGGAGGTGGTCGTACCCTTCTACGTGAGTTTTATATAGTTTAAGTTAGGGGTAATCTAGACACTTCCCCTCTTAACCTCTTAAGTCCTCACGACTTATAACACTCTTGGGACATTATTTACCCTATTATTCTAATCTTAAACACTTCAAAACTCTTTTAAATTCTCTCAAAACTCTTGGGTCAAAGAAGGCTATGGTATCTTCAATGAGGTCAATTTGGGGCTTACAAGGGTGGTTTCTTTTCGTCATCTTCCTAATCTAAGGTATCTTACTTCTTCCTTATTGTTAGTTCCAACTAAAGGCATGTTTTATGTATAGGTTTCATGGCATAATTATGATATGGCTTTTAGGTTTTAAATATATATTGGGGGTTTCGGTTATAAATGGTTTGGTTATGGTTTTCCCATGTTTTAATTGTGGTTTTCATGTTTTAATGGTGGTTTGAACATGTGGTTGCATGGGAATGGTTAACTGGTACTTGGTTTTGGTTTTTGAAAACTATATGCTCTCAACATGTTTTATTAAATGTGTATGAGAATGTTTTACCATATTGTTGAACTTTCATTGAAAACCTTGCATGGTATAAAGTAGTAATGGAATCCTAACTAGATTGGATTGTCTTTAATGGTTAAATGGCAAGGCCTTGGTGGCCATGGCTTTAATTTAAAAACCTTATGGAGTACAAAAGAATCTCTCAAGTGAATCTAATAATAGTACCTATGGGGTACATGGGAATCCCCTAGGTGTTGGCTAAGGACATTGCTTGTAAGCTATGGTCGGTATGACGATACCACTACTTATAGCCTTGGTTAATAATAAATGAAAATTGGCGGTTTGTTTTTGATCTAATGGCTTTAATTGAGCTTTAATGGTGGGGTATGATAGCTAACCATGAAGGTATACATCTAATGGAAAAACACTGAGGATGGGTTATGGTGACCACATATATAATACTTATGGGGTATTCGGGAATTACTAAGTTACTTTTGTATATATATATATATCATGGAGAGTGAAGGGCACACGAGAATCCCCTACTCCTATGGTATCTCAGTTTTGTGCAGCTACATGTATCGAGGCCCGTTCAGGGGGTAACACTGGACCCATATAGCCCATGGGTGGTTTTAGTATGGTTAAGCCACCCATAAGGTTAATGGTTTAAATGGATTTTAAACTCGATTCCCTCTCTCGGCATAGATATATATATGGGTTGGTATGAGCAGTGTCGGCAATGGTATTGGTATTGGGGATGATACCGTATGACTTTTTTTGATTTGTGATTATTCCATTTTGTTTTGGATTATATATATAAACATGTTGGGTTATTGTCTTGGTTTGGTGGGTTATTAGATGGATTGACTTAGTTGGGTTGGTTTAGGAAATAAACTTATCCCAAAGTCAGTTATCTACAAATACGCTATCTTGTTATATATTTAGAATTCATCCGACTCAGGGTATGTCTTTAGAGATTGGGTTGGGTATCAGGGGTATTCCCCAATCTTGGTTGGACTTGGGATGCCCATCACGACAACGCCCTAATTCGGATCATGTCATGAGCCGATATAGTTTGGACCTAAGAGAACTCACCAGATGGTCGTTGCTGAAAATCAGCCCTGACCCCACTCACAAGGGTCTGATCAAGTTGTGGTTGCTTTATATGTCTCAACAAACCTATAAATCTACGCATAAAAAGAACTACTGTGGTATGATATATTTATAAAACTCTCATAGCAAAGTCGGGCTCTAAGAATCGAGTGGTCTAGTTATCCACTCCTTCTGAAAATGATCAAAGGCTATTCGCAACTGTGGTACGCTTCTCAACTCAGATAGCTCAATCCTGCGCTCCTAAAAAATGATCCTCTTAGGCCTGCCAGTCTTTCAGGCATGTATAGGGGTGAAATTAAGTCCTTACTGTGTTGGTGCCTCCTCATCTAGAATGGGCATCACATGGGAAGCCTACCTTATACTCTCCTCAGACTAGAGTACACCTGATGGATATGCATGAGTTGTTGTACCCTCCTCAGACTGGGGTATTACTGTTGACTCCTCCTGATCTGCAGCCTTAGACGAATCTTGGGATCCCTCCTTAGACTGTGGGTCCTTAGCTACACCTTGTGGAACTGGCTCAGAATTTACCTCATCCTTATCATCATCATCACTCGGTGAAGGAGAGTGTGAAGGTGATCTTCAGGCTGACTTTATCCTCGATCGAGCTAGAGCTTCTTGAGCAGCCTGAATAGACTCAGCCCGAGACCTAGTCCAGGTAAAGGTTTGCCTTCTGTCCCACTGTGAGTGCTCAGGCATCGGTTATCCCATAGTGCCTGAAATAATAGTCTCAGCTACCTGGCGCCCCCATCCTCTATACACTCTGTATGTTACCTCGGTCACAGCTGCTCTAAGATGTGCAATAGGGCACTATTCCACCAAGACACTGGGCTTGGGGGAATCATTCTGTCTCCTCGATGTATCAACCTTCTTCTTCCCAGCTTTGGGTGTCATTTTTACCTGAAAAACTGAGTGTTAGAATTCAACACTTAATGAGGGAATGCAAAAGTTAAAGGAAAACTCAAATTTTTCCTCAATTTTCACTCCCCTACAACTTATTCGTAGTACCAACAAATCCAATATGCACACTTATTTAATGAATCATAATTTTTAATGCAAACTAAAATACCCAACAGTTTGTAATCGACAAGACCCGAACTCGGGTTTTGTCGTAATGGACAATCCCAAGCCTAACTAGGACTGAGAATCGCCCCCCTCACCCAACCTAACCACCAAATGCCTACCTTGAGTCGGCTAAAGTCCAAACATATAACAAGATAACGTATCCAACCATGTGGTGAATTTAGGATAAGTTTGTATCTGAGACCAACCCAACCAAGTCCAACCACCCAATAACCTACCAAACTAATGCGGAAACCATAAACCAATACCATGATAATAAGCCAATGTATGTATGTACATATAACAAAACAATCCATACCGTAGTCAAGTCCACAGTTATCCATATAAAGCCTCTAGACAAACCAAAGAGTACCTAGTTGGGATATGCTCCCGACCATAGCCAAAGCCAAAGTCTATAAAAGACGAGAAATATGTAAAGTAAACCATGGCATAAAATAGATATATTCTGGAATATGGAAGCTCACCACTTCAATCCAATATCAATAGTCCCCGAAGTTGATCACTAAGCAGGAGAAGTAGAACGGCCAGTTCCTGCATAGCATGGGTATACAGCTGCTCGAAGATGGGTTAGTGGGTGAACACTAGCATGCACTCAGTATAAGGATCAGATAATGCCAATTATAAGGCCAAGTAAAACCATCCATAATGCATACAACCATACATATATATATATATATAACCATGCCGGGAAAGGGAGCCAGGTTTAGAATGCCTTCAAAACCTTTACCTGGGTTGTGTAGCTCTACAATCCTAAACCACCCATGGGCTATATGGGTTCAGATCCCCCCGCTGAAAGGGACCCAACGTGTGAAGACGCGCGACCAGGGAAAAAAACCTGGGATGACTAGTACATCCCCCAAATATTAAGTATGACATCATGCACACGATCACCACGACCAACCTCACATCAACAAATGTGATTTTCCAGTTTTGGTCCCCCCGGGAACTTCACCTTCCATGGCTTTGCTACACATATTGCCATTATTTCCCAACTAAAACCATTACCAAGCAATCAATCAATTAATTTACCATTTATTAACCAGGGCCATTTAGTGGTGGTATCGTCATACCAACCATACCTGTAAGTACTAACCATTGCCAGCCATATATAGGTTTAAGGGAACTTCCAAGTGACCTTCCGTTTACCACATTAGACCACTTTGGGATTGCATGTACCCCATAAGCATAACCATTTTCATAGCCACCAAGGCTTTACCATTTAATCCTTCCAAACCATGTACACCATTTGAACTATGCAAAACCATTTCCAAACCATTTTAGACCATGACAAACCTTTAAGGCATTTATATCATTTGAACCATCCAAATCCATTTAAGGTTCCATTACCACACCAAACCGTGCAAAAGTTGTAATGAAAGTTTAACAGTAGAGTGAAAACATTCTTTGAGGCATTTTATCAAACATGTTGAGGACATACCTTTACTAAAACGAAAACCAATGCATAAACCACCATAATTAGGGTTACTCAAGACCTATTTGTTAAACCATAACCAACCAATAACCACATATGCAAACCATTACCAAAAATATGTAAAAACATAGTTCAAACCAATACCAAATCATATGCATCGAGACCCTCAACATATATTTTGAAAACCACAATTCATGATCCATAAATCAATGTTTAAAATACAACACATATGTCTTTTGTTGGAACTAAAAATAAAGGACGGAATACATGCCTTATACAAGAAGATCCAAGGAAGAAATCTCGACCTTTGAGCCTATTGAAGAACACATGAAGAAACCCTAGACTCCAATATTCAAGAGAGAGTTTGAGAGAGTATTTGGAGTGTTTCCATCCCTTAATAAGTGTTATCAGAAGCCACCACAGGTCATATAATGTGAGAACATAAGGGCTTTGATATAGAAAATGTTCGGACTACCCTTGACTTAAAATTAAAAATAAAGCATTCCCAGGGGTACGACTTTCCGTCCCATCCATATATTAGGGTATGAATGGTACCCCAACTCGTACCCAAAACCATGATAACACCCTACACACTGGTTTCTATATGACTCAACCCTTCCCATTCGTACCTAAGGGTACGAGTCATATATCAAACTAAACCCACATCTCGTACCTTGGATAAACTTCACAAGACAACTCAATCAAGAACCATACGACTTGCCTTGCACTATTTATATCTTTAGATACAACTCGTACCTTGGGCAGTAACCTATCCAAACACACTACCTAGGGTACTACTTCACCCTCAATCCACCCTAAAAACCATATCCAAGGGTACAAATGATACCTTTAAGTCGTACCAAACCCAGTGAGTCCAAAGCCAAAGAAAAATTTGCAAAGGTCCTATTCTGGGGTGTTTCAGTATTCCTCTACGTGTTTAAGTTCAACTTTCGTTTAGGACCTAACCTTAGAACTTAATTCAAAACAAAGCCAATATCAAGATTTCAGGCTACTTCAAGACTTCTACACGTAAACATGATTGATTCTTTATATTTTGCATGGAAACATACATATCAACTTTCTTGTTCAATATTTAAATCAAGATATTACTATTAGAAGCCTAGAAAGTTACCTTTTCTTTGAGAATTCAGAAGTGAACTATGAAGAAATAAAGTAAAACCCAAGATTGAGCTTGTATTTTGTGTGGTAGGACAAGTTGGTACCCTAAATAAGTTTCAATTTAGCCTTTTTTTCAAGTATGGGATAAGTTTATACTTTGAGAGGGAAGTTTGGATTTAATGAGAAAAAAAATGAGATTTTGAAGATTTAAATGGGTTTAAATAAGTCAAATAATGTATAAATAGTGTGGGGGGGGGGGGGCGGGCAGGGAATTAGGTCTTATTTAAACGTGGGTGGGCCTAAAATTTTAATTAAAATTTGGGCCCACAAATATCTCACTTGTGTCTGCCACATGTGGGTCGCATGTGATACATGCGATCCGTATGTACTGGACGCAAGTGGGGCCTGAATTTTTGGCCCAATTTCTCGCTTTATGGACTTTGCATTTTGATGCTTACCTAGCTACTTATGTTTTGTAACTTGAATTTACGACTCTGAAAGTAGGACTATGTGTCAAAGTCTAGAACTTTCTATTATTATCCTCAAAAATTTTAAATTTTTTAATTATCGCTCAAAATTATCTGGCCTAAGTGGGACTTATGACCCTAATGGGTTAGTTACAAAGTCCCCTTACCTGGAAAGTTATGAATGTAGTAATCTGTAACACCCCGAGTCTATACTCCGCACACTACATGGTGCTCATAATCTTGAAGGATCACAAGCTAACCCATGACTGGTACCTCCTGCAATAACTAAATAGTAATACTACAAATATGTGAAAACTAGGCAGAAACTTGCCATAAGGTTCAATACTGAAATAAAATTAAATATGGTATAATAATACCAAAACTGAAACATTTGTCTTAAAATACTCTAGTCTGAAAAGCCTTTACTGTTTGAATCATAGAATTGATGGAACAAACCTTTAACTAACTCCAATTACTGAAAACTGTACTGAAATACTGAAATAAACACCATGTCCTCGAACTATAAAGACTTACCACTAACTCTGGCTGCTGAAAATTTAAACTGCTAAGTATGATCAGGAGCTCATACGCCTGAACCTATGATATAAAACATCATAACGCAAGAAAAAGTATGCGTCAGTACTTTAAATGCACTGGTATGCTAAGTGAGGTCGACTGAAATGCATGGGTTCATATGCATGAACAATACTGACTAAATGTCATGAATATAACTGAATTAGAGTACATGCATGAATACATATATTGTAACTGAGATCGTGATAACACTGGCTATTGAGTTCAAAATACTAATTTTACTGATATCTGAGTATACTGATACTGAATTACTGATAACTGAATGACTGTATCTAACAAACTTGATTTTGTGGAACTATACTGAGTTCCATACTAAACCAAGTGAATATGTCTGACAGTCCTAAATCTGTAGAACTAAACTAAGTTTTGTACTGAGACTGAATCTAAAACTAAGACTGTGGAAGGTAATCATCTAACCGACATGTCTCTTTCTGAATAGGTTAGGTTCCAACCTGTAGACCCAGTTGGAAGGGTGTCAATACCCTGCCACGGGTAAAAACAAATTATAAGTTAACTCACTTTGACAAAAACCTCTTTCGTCAACCCTCACTGGCAGGAAAACTCGAATGAGATGTATCAACCTTCATAATAGCAGGCAGGAAGATATCTTAACCTACGCTGGCTATGTATTTCTATAACGTAGGGATTACTACCAAGGGTTAAACTTTCTATTAGCAGGAATGCCCCCATACCTGGGCTAGCTTGGTGCTGAATCCCACTCCCAACTAAATACATACTGAATTGATTTTCCTAGTTAATACTAGGCTTGACTGTACTGTTACTGAGTTTACTGAGTTTCGTTGACTGATGGAATACTACTGAATTCTGTTAGATGACTGAGTTTACTGAGGTTTGAACTAAATACTGAACTAGACTGGACATGATACTGAGTCTACTAAGTTTTCCTGAGTCCTGTAACTGACTGAGAGTACAACTGATCGTAACGTGATTGAATTCTATTGATCGAGAAATTACTTAGATTATTCTGTAACTGACATTAGCTCAAGGTAAACAGCTAAATTTTCGGGTATCAAATACCCCCAGGACTCGATAGCATGAAAAATAATGCATCACATGATCTTGCATAGCATAAAATGCAAACTTGTTCATAATATATCTATAGAGGCATTTTGTCAAACACTTGCAGGGCATAGTATATGCACATAATACTAAACAACATGTGAGCATCATGATAAAATTCCAATTTCACAATTTTAAGGGTTTGGTCATGGATTCACACGAATTTACACACATAATAATTAATTCCACATGAAACATGTAATAAATCATGATATAGGAACCTAATTCAAATAATAATTATGAATACACATAAATTCCAATCATAGAAATCATGAAATCAAACTATTTAAGGTTTAAAAGAGTTTTTGGGACTCCAAGGGAGGAAGGAACTCTTGGATTACACTTCACATACCTTGGTTGCAAAATTCTTGAAAATTAATCGTGGAATCTTAAGCCTTGAATTTGAAATTCAATCACCTAGGGTTTTTGTTCTTGAGCAATTTTTGAAATAATTAGTGTATGTTACAAATAGAAGGCCAAATTTCATGTTTTGGGGGGGGGGGTTGAAGGAGTGGGAAAAGACCCAAATACCCCTAAGGACGCGACTTTTAATGACTGAAAACCAAACTGTCGATGCGCAGACCGACATACTACGTCATTGGCATTAACGCGAGGGCCAACACGCCGCGTCTAGTCCACATCGATTCACAGGAATTTGCCACTGGGAGCCAACAAAAATATTAATCGATGTTATGGCCACTATGCCACATCGAGATCACGTCGATTCACTATTTTAGATTTCCAAATGTGGTTCAAAAAATTTGAAACTCGTTGGAGAACACTTACTGACATTCCTGATCATGAATCAATCTAAAAATTGATACTTTAATGTCACAAGAGTCGTGAAATATTATTGCCAACTTTTGAAGGCTAAAATAATACTAAGTCTGTCTACTTAGCTAGAATTTTCTAAGTCTGGGCCCCCTTAGCAAACTTAAAAGACTGAGTAAAGCTTAGGATTTTGTGAGGTCTAACCATATCTCCCCCTTGAGAACATTCAACCTCGAATGAGACTGATTAGGCTAAGAATACTGATAGACTGGATTAGACACTAGACTTCACAACAGAAGCATGATTTCATGACTGAAATTACTGATATACTGAATTATCATACTGAACATGCGTATTTGATGCATGAGTACAAAGCTAAATATGATTCATAAATGCATGACTGGGATTACTAATAAGCTGAGCTTATATACTGGACATGCATGTCTGATGCATGAGTACATGATTGAACTGATTTGTGAATGCATGACTGAGTATGGAACGTTAATTTATACCAAGTTGGTAGCTATATCTGAACATGAGATTGAGTAAATTCAAAGGAAAATTGTTGCCTTGGGCCGAGTCTGAGTTTGTGGAGAAGAGGTGAGGATACTTGGTTCGCATATCTGCTTCTGCTTCCCAAGTAGCTCCATTAATGGACTAATTCCACCAAATAACTTTAACTAAAGGGACTTCTTTGTTCCTCAATATGTGAATTTGATAGTTTAGGATTTCGACTGGGACCTCTTCGTAAAAGAGAGACTATTCTGAACATCTATGCCCTCTATAGGGACTACAATTATGGGGTCACCTATGAACTTCTTTAGAAAGGGGACGTGAAACACTTGATGTACTGAAGCTAAGTCTGAAGGTTACTTATCTCGTAAGCTATCTTTTTGAAATTGTTGAGAATTCGGTTAGGACCGACATATCGGGGACTAAGATTTCCCTTCTTGCTAACCACTTTACTCCTTTTATAGGAGAGATTTTCAGGAATACAAAATCACTGATATCCAACCTGAGATCATTACTGAATACGCATGAATGGGAATATGAGAATATAACTGAGCCTAAAACGTGATATAGGAACTGATTATCATGAACAAAACTGAGCCCTTGAATACATGGCTTACGAATGAGATTGGAACTTATGGGTCCACCTATAAGTACCCATTACTCCAAACTAGATTCGTTACGTGAAGAGAAAATGAAAGATTTAGGTTATGAAAGCTTAAGGATTATAGTGCATCTCCCCCTTGGGACATTATGTCCACTGAAGAATGCTTACTTGGCTGAGATACTGAGGAAAAACTGAGATTATGCACAGGGCACCTACAAATCGAATCATGACTGCATATCGGGGATCTAAAACCAAGGCATAACATCTTAACTGAGCTGAACTCGTAACCGCATGGTTGCTCAATCTTGGAATAGTTACATTCATGAGACTTTGGATAGTGCGACTAGATGGAAGGATAGGAAACCCAACCATATGAACATTGTCAGCCTAACTGCTAAGTTGAATTGCTGGTGTTGTGGACTAACTTATGTTGAAAACTTATATTCATCTGGAGCCTTTATTTGACACTCTTTTTATAGAGTTATGTTCACTTTAGGGAGCAAGGATCTTGGCATGGCTGAATAAAACAACTGAATAATAAAATCACATCCTGGCTAAAATTCTGTAATATGAGTCGGGGCCTACGAAACATCACCTAAGATGAAGTGACTAAGCCGTATGCACTGCGACTACCAATTTTCAAGCTTAGACTTATCGCTTGAATACTCTCTCAACTATACTCTCTACCTTAGTACAACGCATTACCTGAGACTACTGAAAATATTCACATGGTTGTTGAGCACGAGTGCATAAACTTACTAACTTATCTAATTATCTAAATGGATGATAGTTGAATACTTGGTCATGTAATATGGAACTATACTTAGTATGAATAATTAGACTGAAACTGTAGAGTATCATGTATACGAGGTAAGGACTGACTGGGTAATATGAGGTAACGAATTCATGGAAATTGTATTATTTGAGAAGGCAAGACCAAGCATATAACATGACCCTAAAATAGTCTGCAAGCTAAGGTACTGAAATACTGATAACTGAATAGCTGATAACTGTACGCTATGTTCAAGCAAATCTGAAATTGAACTGAGTTACTAATCTGATTATTGGATAGTGACTGTGATAGAGACTGTTACTAAGACTGCAACTGAGACTGTACTGGAACTAAATACTAGGTTCTGATAACTCTACCTACTGAGGTCTGATCTGGACTAAATTCCCCCACTATGTTCAAGCCTACTCTAATCTCCGAAATGCATTTAGCCACTTACATATCAACATGACATTAAAGACTATCTTCATAACTAAAGCCTTGTGTAAAACTAGCATGAAATAATCTTTTCTTAGCATAAAACGTTTACTCTCTACTTTCTAAGCAACTATTCATCACTACATCATTTTGTAAGAGAGTCCATTGAAAGGTTAAAACATGAGGACCTAATGTAAGCATGAATACTATACTAAAATCGACACTTAATTGAGGTTTGAGGAATAGAATTTGAACACCAGGGATTTATCAACAGATCTAAACTGAGGATATGCGTGATGAAATCTGAATTTGGTCGATCGCTAGAAGTGTAGCATAGGTCATGGGAATTGAGCATACTGTATAGCATGACATGGATACCTGAGTCTAGAGTTTCTGTATTCATGGAACATGATTCGTAACACTGGGTGAGCTGGAACTCCTTATACTAGGAACTGTAAGCATGCATGATTGCTAACGTGCACAAGTATGGGCTATGATCATAGAACTGACATATAAGACATCAATGGATATCATGATAACTGATGGTTTTTGAGAGTCTGGAATATGATTCTGAGATGGTCTGCATGATCATGCGCACTGTGGGAGTAGACAAGAATGTCATCTATGAAGACTATGATGAACATATCCTCATAGTCTATACAGTTGCCAACTTACGAAGGCCAAAATAATACTAAGTCTGACTACTTAGCTAGAATTTTCTAAGTTTGGGACCCCTTAGCAAACTTAAAAGACTGAGCTAAGCTTAGGATTTTGCGGGTACTTACATAATCCTACTGCATTACAGGTAAGTTCATAAGATATAAACCTAAAAAATAAAAATAAACACAAGTGAATACTAAAATAATGGGTTGTCTTTCACTCAATGCTTGATTTAATGTCGCAGCATAATGTGGATATACTGGTCACTCAGACTTCACCAATAATCCCATAGGTTGCTTCTCATGTAACGCTTGATTTAACCTCGCGGCATGATATGGGTACCTCCTGGGTCATCAATATAAGCTATCACCAATATGACCCTTATGTCGGCTGTCTGCTTCATTATTTTTTAGCTGTTGAATATGACCTCCTCACCATTGACTCTGAACTTCAGCTCCCCCTTCTTCATGTCAACCATCGCTCTACCTGTGGCCATAAATGGTCTACCCAATATAATAGGCACCTCAACGTCAACCTCATAGTCCAGAATGACAAAGTTAGTCGGAAAGATAAAGTTATCCACTCTCACAATCATATCAAAAGAAATGTCCACAGGTTTCTTCACAATTCGATCATCCATCAACAACCGTATCGCAGTTGGTTTAAAAGGCTCGATCTCAATTGATTGAATACAGCCAGCGATATCAAATTTATGATGGATCCTAAGTCACATAAGGCTCTAGAAAATCAGAATGACCCAATAGTGCAAGGTATAGTAACTACTTCGAGATTATTTTTTCTGGGCCAGAGACTTAGTTGTGATCGCACTATAGTGGTGCAACGTATTAACATCCTAAATCATAGCTTTTTTCTTCTTTGTAACCAATTACTTTAAAAACCTGGCATATCCAGACATTTGCTCCAATGCCTCAAGAAGAGGGATATTCAATCTTAACTCTTTCAACATCTCAAAAAATCGCTTGAACTTTCCTTTCTCTCTCTTTACTTTCGTCTATGAGGAAAAGGTACGGGTGATCTTGGAATTTATCTTACTTCTGGCTCAACGACCTGACCCTTACCTTCATTTTCACAAACTTTACTATTACCACCCTTTGCCTTTACTAACTCCACAACAGGGGTCTCATTAACATTAGCTTTATCATGACTTAGCATATCCACATAAGGTAATGGGGGATCCACAATAGTCATACCACTCCTTGTGGTAATGGAAAGAAACATGACCGTCATTTTTCTGATCTTGCACAGTGTTGCTCGAAAGGGTACCTGGCTGCCTCTTATTTAGTGTTAGGGACATCTCCCTGAACTGTTGCTCCAACTACTTGATAGCAATGGCATAAGATTCAACCCTCTGGGCCAACCCTGAAATTTCAGCATGAAAACCCGTCAACTGATGATCCAGATATTTTGCTTCCTTCTCGAACTCTGGCTCATAAGCTTTGGAAGTTGAATGTTGTGCTCCTACTACATTTATTTTCTTGAAACTTGTTACAAACTATTTTACAAATAACCCAAGATTAGTTTTTAACAACATAATTTCTTGTGCAACTCAGTCATCAGCTACTTTCTAATCGCAGGAAGCGCCTATAGAATATGTGTCAGATCCCCTCTCAACCTCCCAAGTTTACCATTATCGGTTAGTGAGCAAGATCTGATCTAAGATATCAAAAGCTATCTCCCAGCATAGTCTCATAAAAGCTCTTCTAGAGATAGTGTTTGTCATAGCTCTGGAACTGATAGTCAAGGTTTTGTAGATAGATTCTGACTATAGCTGCCTCCCAACCTAATCCAAGCGTCGTATATAGATTTTGACTGCAGCTACCTGAAACTATAAATCTCGTCCTTAAGCTACAACATCTTGGATAGAGGAAAGAACAATTCAAGAATTGTTGGGCCAATGTACCCCAGATTTTCTTCATCATCCTCATATGGCTGCAAATATTAGTACGCTGGGATCACTTGAGCATGGCTACCTCTAAATCTATTCTAAATACCACCGAGTGCTACTCGACAATCAGCTTCTAGCCTCTGCACAGCTAACTCTGCCTCTCGAGCTATGCGCTGAGAATTTTTTTTCCTTCTCTGATTAGTAGCTTATTTGAACAACACCTCCGTCTACTGGACTCCTTCAGGAAAGGGGGGAGGCACCTGCTGTGTATCATCACAAACCTCTTTAGGAATATCATCTCTTTTTGGCTCTTTTATCCTACTAAGTGTTTGTAGGATCTTCTCAGGATTCGTATTCAATGGGAGTAAGGGGTTGTCTCTACTCCGTGTGCTAGGAATACATTGGTATATACCCAACTAAGAACAAAAACAAAAATACCCAAAATCTGCAACAACCTAGATTAACAACTCAACACCCTATTCCCCAGTAACGATGCCAAAATTTTGATAACGCCCAAACTACACCTTCAAATTGAAGATTATGTAGTAGATTTAAAATATAGTAACCCAATGAAGATTGGGGTTAAATCCCAAGGGAATACAGGTAATTGTGGCTCTCAGCTATTGTAATCAACGGGAAAAATTGGAAAAGTAAATGGGGGATTGTATTGTCAATATCGATCAAGTAGCTAGTATCAACTTTGGTTGTAATCTCTTATTGGTGAACACTAGGATTGTATTACCTCTGGCTTCTCATCTTCATAGGATTATCGTGCTTTATTGAACCAACTCAATACCTTTCATGCAGAATCTGATATGTTATGTACCACTAACTATCTTTTGGACTAGCTGACAGATTTCACCCTTTATCTTTTCAGTCTCAAGATGTCGCCTTACTAACCCTTATCCTAGATCCTAGTTAACTATTACCTTTTGAGTCTTTAGTTATTAGATACTAGCTAAATATCTTACTTAGATAACACCTAGTAGCATAGATCAACAGTTAAACTTCAAATTATTGTTGTAATTATCTTTTCTTAGGCACTACTCCTCTTTTGGAGTAAGTAGCAATAATCTAGGTGGGATACTAATATTTTCAACCTCTAATACGGTTCTTAAAGTGAAGATAATACAGTACATGTATGGGTATCAATTTAGAATAGCAGAGCACTTTCCTTACTTCGTCAATATACCAGGGTTTCCCTAATCCTAGCTACGGGTTTTTAGTAACTCATACTTGTGAAGTAAGCAACAATGTTCATAATTGAAAGCATAAGATGTAATCACAATAATCACAATTAAAAACCCAAAACTTCAACTGAATTAAGCAACCAAAATTAATACAAGAAAATTTCAAGTCCAATATCGGATCAGAATAAAAATATGTTTGTAAGAATCAAGAGTGCATAACCTCTACTAAAAACACATAAAGGTATTTATAGTAAATGAGGAAACCCTAAAAATCAAATCCCGGATGAAAAGGGTCAAAAAGAGTTGGTGGCCACTTATTTGGGCCGCATGCGGTCTGCCATTGGGCGTAAGTACCATATGTGGTTCGCATTTAGACCCAGGTAAGTGCCAAAAATCTTTTTTGCACTATTCATTCTCGCGATTTTGGACTTCTGGTACTTACCTTACCCACATGCAGTTCGCATGTACTACATTCGGTCTGTATGTAGACATAGGTAAGTCTCATAAGTTCTTCTTCAGCTCTTACACTCTCTAGATATTCAGTTTCGGTGCTTACCTTAGTCACATAAGGACCATAAGTGCTACATGAGGTCTACATATGGACGTAGGTAAGTGCCAGGCCTTCCAATTCTTGCAACCAAACTTCCGAACTTCATGTTTTAGCACATGCTTTGGTAACGTACGTCCGGTAAGTTCCACAAATACCTAAAAAATGATCAAGTAAGTAGCGAAAAACTCAATTTTCATCTTTTCCTTGAACTTAGAATCTGAAACCTAGTTTGCTACAAAACAAACCCAAAACACATCATATCTAAAAAAACAACCTAAGAAACTTGCATATTTTCATTATTTTAAGCTTCGAAAGTGGTATATTTCTATAGCACATCAACGATACAAACATAATTTGGTACAAACCTGTTTGAACATGTCATGCTGAGATAGTTTATAAACCAATTTAAAAAATTTGTTTTAAAATATCATGCCACTTTAAATTGTGTGACAACCCAACATATACCGTTGAAAGATGGATGATCTATCTTAAATGCAACGTGACACTTTGAATGGGGTAACAACCCAACGTGTCTTATTTAAAGACGGACAACCTATCTTTAATGTAAGGTGTCACTTTGAATGTGGTAACGACCCAATGTGTACCATTGAAAGGAGGACAACCTATCTTAAATATAACATGTCACTTTGAATTGGGGAACAACCCAGTGTGTCTCCTTGAAAGGCGAACAAACTATCTTGAATGCAACGTGTCACTTTGAATTGGTTAACAACCCAATGTGTCTTATTAAAAGGCAGACAACCTATCTTAAATGTAATGTGTCACTTTGAATTGGGTGACGATCCAACGTGTATCAATGAAAGGCATACAATCATGTATTAGTATACCACACTGAAGAAGGCGAAAGTCCATAGTATAGTAACATATCACGCTGGAGGAGGTAATAGTCGATAACAAAATAACATATCATATTGAAGAAGGTGATGATTCATAATATAATAACATGTCACTCTGAAGGAGGTGACGATCTATAACATAATAATATATCATTTTAAAGAAAATGACCGTCCATAACATAATAATATGTCACTCTGAAGGAGGTGACGGACCATAACAATATGTCACTCTAAAGGAGATGATGGTCCATAACCTAATAATATGTCACTTTAAAGGAGGTGCCGGTACATAACATGTTAACATGTCATGTTGAAGGAGGTGACGGTCTATAGCATAATAATATGTCACACTAAAGTAGGTAACAGACCATAACATAATAATATGTCACGCTGAGGGAGGTGATGGTCCATAACATAATAATGTAGCATTTCAAATAAAATAATGGTTTAATACATCCTCTTAAATGGTGAAAACCCAAATATAATAAGACGTATCATTTTAAAAAGGAATGACCCAAATATAATAAGTTGTGTCACCTCGAATGAAGTGACGATTTGATATATCCTCTTGAAAGGGTGGATGACCCCAATATAATAAGATATGTCACCTCGAATAAAGTGATGATTTGGTATGTCCTCTTGAAGTGTGGATGACCCGAACATAATAATATATGTCATTTCAAAAAGGTGATGATTCGATTTGTCCTCTTAAAAGGGTGGATGACCCAAATATAATAAGTTGTGCCACCTCGAATGAAGTGATAATTTGATTTGTCCTTTTGTAAGGGTAGATGACCTAAATATAATAAGCTATGTCACCTCAAATAAAGTGACGATTTGATAGGTTTCTTGGAGGGTAGAAAACCCTAATATATAAGAAAAAATAGAAGTTGATTTGTTTGAACTTTATCCTTTGAATCAGAAATCCTTACAAAGGACTTGTGCATTTCTTGAGCTCCTGGGTTGAATCCTCAAACTTTAAGAGTATACATTTGGATTATTTCTTAGAGGCGACCTTATATAACATCATCTGCATAGCTCAAACAACATTAATTGATAGCATATCAAGTTATTCTAACTAAGTCAAGAGTGTAATAGTTGATAGTGTTTAAAGATAAAGTCGTTTTGACTCGTCATAATTTAGAGAGAGTTGTTTGGATAATATCTCCGTATCTTAGTTTTCATGTCCAATTATTTTTTTTACAAAATTAGAGAAAGTGTTAGAGATCATAATAAGGTAATAAAAACATAAATCAAGAATAAAATAGAGAAGAGAAGTTGTCTGGATAATTATGGAAAAGCCACGGTGGGTCTGGTATTTCCTTTTTCCATGCTTAATGTTGTCAACTTTGTGACTTCACTCTTTCTGCACCCAAATAAAGATTATTCATTTTGAGAGACTGATTATGTTGGTTTTACCTTAGCCCTCTGATGCTCATTGTTGATTATTGAATTCCAAGCTTTTCTGATCTTGAAGCGTGGTTTTGTGGAATTTTCTAGGATCTTTCTCAAAAAAATATCCCCAGTTTATAACATAGAAACTCTCAAACCTTGTAACTTTTGACATCACTTAGTATGAAATTTTAAGATCTTCTAAAAAATTCTGCCCAGTTTGAAATATAAAACAATTGAGTTCTATATGATGTAGCATAGCTTGAAATTTGAGAACTTCTAAAAAGTTATACCCCAATTTCATCTTCAGCAACATCAAGTGTTCAACTTTGTAGGAAATGTCAAGTTTTTATGAAATTTTTAAGACCTTCTCAAAAATTTCTGCCCTAGTTACATGCTTCAATGTCGTCTCCATATAACTTGAAAAAATGTTCTCTTAACAAATTTTGGAGATCCTTTCAAAATTTTGCCCAATTTTTATGAAAATATAATGAGGAATATGACCAAGCCGATGTGATGCCTACGTATCCTATTAAGGTAGTAATTAGGTTGCCAAAGATTTAACATATAATGAAAAGATAAAATTTTCTGAGAATTTGATAGAAGCCGACATAGGCCTCCTACGTATCCCATTCTTAGGAATTCAGGTCAAACATAGTTCGTAACAATTAAAAAGTATGATTACAAGGAAATCAAATCATAGAGTGTGATTATAAGAAAATAGAGAGACAAAGTGCAATTACAATAAATAAAAATGAGAAAGTACGATTATAAGAAAAGAAAATAATAACTTCAAAATGCAAGATAGAATAATGCCAAAAGTGTGCCTTTGAGGGAACTTCATTCTTCTTTGCGACTGATGATGCCAATGACTACTCCTTCTGATTGGGCAATGGATTGTTGTTACCATTAGTTGGAGCTTCTATAAGTTTTATTATCTTATTGTCAATTAGATCCTGAATTTTGTGCCTAAGAGTGATATATTTCTAAATATCATGTCCAAAAACTCTAGAATGATAAGCACATTTCTTGAATAGATCATACCAATTAGCGAAAGTATTCAAATGCTTTGATTCCACCAAATAAAGTAGCCCTGTCTCTTTCAACCTTTCAAAAAGTTGAGTAAGTGATTTCACCAATGGTGTGAAGATCCTAGGAGGTTTCTTTTCATGGTTTACATGAGGTACATTACTTTGATAGTTTTGTGATAGAGGTTGAGCATGATATGTTGCTTGCACGTTGTAAGCTGAATAGTGAGCATGTCGAGCATTGGGTTGGTATCGTGAAGATCGCTTGTAGTTGGATGAACTTCCCTGAGTCATCACTCCCATTACTTCTTTCTCATTTTTCTATCCATTTTCACAAGAGCTAATCTGGAATCCCTTATGAGTGGATTGCAGTTCTGTCAAATTTATTATCCCTCCTATCTTAAGGTCATCCTCAATCATTTCTCCAGTCTTGACAATTTTAGTAAATATTTTTCTAGCCATTGTCATCATGTGATAAAAAATATTCTAGATTTAGTGCATAGATGTAGTAACTAATCATTTCAGCTTCATCCATAGAAGGATGTACCCTAGTTGCATCTTCTCTCCACCGTATGACATATTCACAAAAACTCTCATTTGATTTCTACCTTAGCTTTGTGATAGATATCCTGTCAGGAATAATATCAACATGAAACTTGTAATGATCCATAAAAGCATTTGCCAAGTCATCCCAAGTGCAACATTTAGTCACATCTTGCTACCATTCTAGAGCCTTTTCGCAAAAACTTTGACTAAATAGCTTGACTCGTACTCCTTCATTTTTCCCACACCAATCAACTTTTTACATAAGTTTTCAAATGGAAGAAGGGATTTCCAGACCCGTCAAACCTTTTAAATTTTGGAATCTTGTAGACAGGAGGCAACTCAACCTTAGAAAATGCATACAAATCTTCATACATCACACTTTGGTAACCTTCATGCCTTCTAAGGCTTCTTATTGTATCATCTAAAGCCTTGAGCTTTCTATTCACTATTTTATTAATATATATTCTTGGATCATTCTTAGTTTCAACACAATAATTAGCATCTAGGCAATACAATCCTTGAGTTTGTGTCACTAATGGGGCGGTAGCATAGGTATACACTAGTGAAGTATGATGCAACAATGATATGTTCTAAACCGTCGGAGGAGCAAATGCATTCACAAAAGAAACTTTCTAAAAAGAAAAAGCATTTTGAGAAGTGGCGAAATGACCTCCCTAATCAACTCCTTCCGATGTCGAAAACATAAGCCCTTCTTGTGGAGCATTAGGAGGCAGCGTCATGTTTGGAGGAGTCTAATAAGGTTTTCTACTCCACATTAATATAATCCTTAGTTCGGTAATTTGTTGTTCCAAACCAGAAACGACCTCTACAGTTATTTCTCTTTCTATCGAGGGACTAGTGTTACAGGCCTAATATTTAGACGCATGTGGATGGTTTCACAAGATGAAATACTATGCTAAACTTAGTCCTTAACTCATGAAATCAATCCCTAGAAACTAAGAACATTCACACAAACAAATCACTAAGGAAAACAAGTAAATAAGACAAGTCTTATGGAAGGCCAAAAAGTCAATTTTTGATATATTGTAAGAAAAGAAAATTACATGAATGAATTTGGCCATGAGGGATTACAAGCGAAATATAATGTCAACAAAGTCATGGATTCATTAAATGTATGAAAATGACACTCACAAGTCCTCTAGATAAAGCTAGTCAAGTTTTCCCGATTTCGCATAGAAAAATTTGTCCACTAGTGAGTTGTTGCTATCAAGTTGCCTTGTTCCAGCCTCTTTACTATCCATATATTGTAACAAAACTCAAAGGTGTAATAAATTAATCCCATGCTTGTTTATATGGCTTCCCAAATCTTCTTGCAAGGGGGCTTCCATGTTTGACTTTGTGGAAGCCTCTTCAAGCTCGGAACAATGCGTAAAACATAAGGAATTTAATAGGTGGTGACGTTACATGCACACTTTAATCCACATGATTTACTGACTATTGTAGAACCACATAGCTATAAATACTTGTGCACATGATCGTTAAACTTCCATAAGTCTTTATACTTTTTCTATGATGCCTCCTCTGGTGATTGGCCCCTCCAATGGACTAAGAATTAGGCACTCAAATTGCCCCAACCCTTGCCTCAAACCAATTAATGATCAATAATTTCCTTAATCTATTTTTCTGTGGCAATGGGTGTCATAAAAATATGACCCCAGCTGGATCGACCCCACCCCACGTCTTCTTTGACTTCAAAATACGATTTTAATTGGCTTGTATAGAAAACAAGATAAATCTTTAAATAGGATGGCATGTCCAACTTATATGAAATTTTGTCAACCTTGGCAACAATCTCAAATGGCCCTCATAACATCGGGTTAAACTTTAATTAACGTTTCTCAATGACTTGAACAATCGGGGATTGAGCTTTACCATGACTTTGTCTCCAATGCGATAGTGGACTGGACGATGCTTGCGATCAGTGAACTTCTTCATCTTATTGGCAGCCTTATCAAGATATGATCTTGCCATATCCACTTGCTCCTTATTGTCTTTGCCATATAAAAAGCACCTAAATTCCTCATTCCAATGTTAACGGGCGGAAATTGTGGGGTATTCGATTGCTGCCCCGTTGCAAGCTCAAACAATCCTTATTTTAGCATTAACAGGCAAAAATTATAGGGTATTCGATTACTGCCCCATTGCAATATCAAACAAAAAAACGTACGGTCACCTTACATCACTGCAAATTATAGGAGAATTAGGTTGTATCAAGCAACTTTTCCTAGTCCCTTTGTTGGCACTAACAAAGTACTGCATATAGCACTCGAGAAGCCCACTTACTCATTCTATTTGTCCGTTTGTATGAGGATGGAAGTGGGTTAAAAAATATAGCTCGAAACCCAAGAAACTAAACAACTCATCAAAAATGCCCCGATGAATCGAGAGTCTCGACCGCTAATAATTTGTCTTGGTACACCCCAAAGCTTTACTATGTCTTTGAGAAATACTTGGGCTACCTCCTTGGATTTGCAACTTTCCATAGCAGCCATGAACGTAGAATATTTTGAGAAGCGATCCATGACTACCATGATCATGCCACAACCTTTCGAGTTGGGCAAACAAGTGATACAATTCATAATGACATTGTCCCATGGTTTCTCTGCCAAGGGCAGTGGCTCAAGCAATCCACCAGGCACCTTATGTTCCACCTTGTCCTATTGACAAACAAGACAAGTAAGCACATAAACCTTAATGTCATCTCGCATCCAAAGCCAATAATACGAAGCTACCAATAATGCAATGGTGCATTTCTGCCCGGGGTGACCATCTCATGCGGTATCATGACCCTTTTTGATCAACAAATGCCTAAGACCTATCAATCTCGGCAAATATACTAACCTTCAAGTGGTGTAGGGCAGTTCCTCCTCTTTCCAAAATTTTTGTGTCTTGACTTGGAAGACCAAAGCGACAAGTTTTTTGGATACTATATCATTTTGCATTCCCTCTTTAATAGTGTCCAACACATTGCAACTTTTAGTACTTAAAAGAGTAGCTACAACATTTTTGTGACTTAGAGCTTTGGCTATGATGTTTGCTTTCCCCGGCTTGTCCAAAGAGTAATCAAATTCTGCCAAGAAGTCCTGCCATCACGCTTGCTTAGGGGAGATATTCTTTTGGGACTAGAAGTTGTTGCTGGCTACATTATTCACCTTGAGAATGAGGAGAGCACCCTATAAATAATGGCACACGTTCTCAAGCAATGAATGATGGTCGTCATTTTCTTCTTTTGGACTGTGTATCCCCGCTACACTTTATTTAATTTTCGACTTTTAAATGCTATTAGGCAGCCCTATTGCATTAAGACACCACCAATAGCAAAGTTTGATGCATCCGTTTGAACCCCAAATAGTTTGGAAAAGTCTTATAAATCCAAGATCGGTTCCTTGATGATGGTTGCCTTGAGATTTTTGAATGCCTCTTGACATGATTTATCCCACTCCCAAACATGGTTCTTTTTCAAAAAATCCATGAGTGGCGCAGCAATAGCTGAATACCCAAGAATAAACCTCCGATAAGAGCTGGCGAGGCCAAGGAAGGACCTTAGTACAACCACCTTCATTGGGGCATCCTAATCCCGAATCACCTCAACTTCGTCACTATCCATCTGAATCTCTCCTTGACTGATTGTGTGGCTTAAGAATTGCACCTTTCGCTTGGAAAATGTGTATTTATCCCTCTTGACGCATAGCTAATCCTCCCACAACATATTAAATACTAGTAGGAGGTATTTAACGTGCTCAGCCATGCAGCTATTGTATACCATGATGTTGTCAAGATAAATGACTATAAATTAATCTAAATATGGATAGAAAAGCTTTTTCATTAAGGTGCAAAACGTGGTTGGTGCATTGGTCAGTTGGAACGGCATGACCAGGCACTCAAAATACCCATAATGAGTCACACAAGTCATCTTTGCTTATCTCCTTCGGCTGTACAAACTTGATAATGGCCCTTTCTCAAATCCATCTTGGTGAACACTTTGGCTTACCCCCAAACGATCAAATAACTCTGCAATCAATGGGATGGGGTATTTGTTCTTCACTGTGACTTAAATGAGAGCATGGTAGTCAGTACATAACCTCAACATCCCTTTCTTCATCTTTAGGGATAAAATCGAGGCTACAAATGGTGCTTTAGACGGAAGAATATGACCAACTTCTAGCAAATCCTAAAGCTACCTCCTCAATTCCTCTTGTTTTAGAAGAGCCATAAGATACAGAGCCATGGATGGTGGCTTTATTTTGGGAACTAATTCAATTTGATGATCGACTTTCCTTTACAGAGACAGCCGCTTGGGAAACACTTTCGCCATCACACCCTTGTTCTCTTCAAGGACTCGTTGCATACCTGAAGACAATACTTCAACTTCTTGGTAGCCCATAATCTTTATCAACTTCGCTAGAAAGGTTGATTATCCTTTATTGAAACCTTTAACAAGCAGTATCACAGAAAAAAGTGTGCCACCTTGAGCAACACGATTGAGTGAAATAATGCAAGAAACACCTGAATCGCAAATAGTAAGCTGGTTGAGATACGATGAAATAAACATATTAATATTATACATAAAATCCATCCCTAACACGATATCAAACTCATCTATCAGAATGACCAAAAAATTAGTCACTCTTTTCCAACCTCCCAAGGTAAGACTTACCCGAGGAGGGAGGCCATTGACATTGGCAGAGAGGCAATTAATGGTTTTTGACATTGAGTTGTTAGTCATGAACTTAAGGCCAAGTTCTTTAGCCTTTTACACTATGACAAAATTATGTGTTGCTCCCGTGTCCACCATAATATGGACCACTTGCCCAATAACTTCCATAGCAACAAATAAATACACCCGCGGTCTAATAAATTTTACTTTGTAGCAAGAGCAGCAAGTGTCATGTGATTAAATAATGCATTATGATTTAATAAACCCATGGCTTTGCCTATTACCTTCTTCGGATCGGCAACTTATGCCTCTTGCTCCCCGAAATTACTGGCCTACACACTAGCACATTCTTTCCTTGTTGCTGTAATCATTGCCCCAAGTTTACTCAATGAGTACATGATCTATCAAAGTGAATGGTGTCCTCACAGAGATAAAAGCCGCACGGTTTATCACCCTCTTCTCTTTCTCCTCGTAGTTCTTACGGAATGACAAAATCTAGTTACGTTTACCTTTGAACTCATGATTTTTAATGGGAACAAATTTATCTTTGCTTCTATATATTTGATATACCTTGCATCAATGGGCTTGTTCCAATTATCCTTTGCCTTGGAATAATCGGAGTGAAGATCAGTCAAGGATTCTACCACTTTAATGGCCTCTTCTACGGTCTTGAGGATACGCCTTCGTAATTCTTGTTTTGCCCAATTTTGTATGCCATCCAAGAATAAAAATAACAAATCTTCACTTCTAAAACTTGTTACAAGAAGTGAGTGTTTTGTAAACCCCCTCACATAGTTGTGGATAGAAGAATTTTATTTAAGTTTCCTCAATTTATGTTGGGCTTCATCAACAACATTTGAGGGGAAAATTTCTTCTTCAATACACCCTTAAACTAGTCCCAATCCACATATATGCAAATACCCCTCTCGATGTCCACCTTTTTTCTATGCTACCATAACATTTCGACGTTGCTAAAGTACATGGTTGCAATTCGGATCATTGCTGCCCAATCAAGAATCTTGATGTGCTCAAGATATGACTCTGGTTTCCATATGAAATTTTTCAACATCTTGAGCATTTCTCTTACCCTTGAACATGTTAGGTTTAGGACCTCAATATGAGCATTATGATATGTGGTGGAACTATGAGCTCCATGAACTCGGGTTGTCTCTAGTTTTTACTTTAGAAAGGCAACTTCCTCTTGCAAAGTAGACTGCCCCATCAACTCTTCAGACAACTTGGTCTAAAATTCCTCAGGTAGCATCGACAACGCCTCTATAAGCTTGAGTTCCAAGCTAGTCAGTCCTCTTTGTGCTCTTTGCTCGGACAAGTCATCCTTGACTTCGTCTAGCCGTTCAAAAGTCATAACTTTAAGGGTACTGACATTGATCTCAAGATTATTTAATCAATGGCCCAAAACTACCAAACAAGCCCCTATTGTAACAATTCTCTCGTCAAGAGAGCCGAATATAGATCCTTTGCCATCTTCAAGGTTAGTTACGGCCTTATTTACTGGAATTTTCATCTCGTGTTTGTTCCTACTTTTGTACCACTCCTACTCTTTGCCTTAACCTGATTGTCTCCACCATGAACCTCCGTTTCACCGTCGTGTGCCATGTTTAAAGTGTTGCTCGAATACCACTTGTCATGGGCCTAATTTTTAGACGTGTGTGGATAGTTTCACAAGATGAAATGCTATGCTAAACTCAGTCCTCAACTCATGAAATCAGTCCCAAGAAACTTAGAACATTTACACACACAAAGCACTAAGGAAAACAAGAAAATAAGACAAGTCTTTTGGGAGGCCAAAGAGCCAATTTTTGATATATTGATAAGACGAGAAAATTACATGAATGAATCTACCCATGAGGGCTTACAAGCTGAATATAAAGTCAAAAAAGTTAAGGACTCATTAAATGTATGAAAATGACCCTCACAAGTACTCTAGACAAAGCTAGTCAACTTTTCCCACTTTGGCATAGCAAAATTTATCCACTAGTGAGTTATTGCTATCAATCTACCTTGTTCCAACCCCTTTACTATCCAGATGTTGTAACAAGACTCCAAGGTGTAATAAATTCATCCCATGCTTCTCTATTTGGCCTCTCAAAGCTGCTTGCAAGGTAGCTTCCATGTTTGACTTTGTGGAAGCCTCTTCAAGCTTGAAACAATACGTAAAACATCGAGAATTAATGGGTGGGGCATCACACTAGGGTCCATTACCATAGACAAGGTGGAGCCTGACGCGGATAAAGTGTTTATGTTAATCAAACTAGGATCCATGGTTGGACAAGTCTTTTTGTTAGCTTAAGTAAGAACTAACGAGTTTGTAGTTGCTTTATTGAACGTAGACCATGTGAAATGCTGATGTTCTGCCAACGATTACTTTGCTTTTAGTATTTTTGAAGCGAGAAAGTTTGATTACCAACATAAATCAGCCTCTCCCTAAAAGGAAAGAAAAACACTCAAAAGGTGAAAGTGTTAGTTCATGAATCATAATAATTAACCAAAATAATATATGAAGTAATAACATTTATTTGGTTTAAAATAAACTAGTCCAGAATTCGAAGTATAGGACACTTTTGGAGAGTGAACGAATAATTAAAAATTTGAGCAGTTGACAGATTTTAAATTTGATGGGGAAAACAACATTTAGAATAGAAAGAACTAAGTGATATGAAGAGATCGAGTGTTTACAAATAAACATCCTAAAGGGCTTATTTGAAAAACTCTTTTGAAGACTATATAGTATTTCTAATAATAAAATATCTGAATAACTCTAACTATAATTAAGTGTGAGAAAAAGCAAATTGTAAAAGCAACGTGGTCAATGTGAATTGGACAATGACCTAACGAATTTCTAGATAAAATTTGGATAAATTGAAAGGAATTTTATCAATGGAATTTTAAGAGCTTTTTAGTAGGATTCAAATTCTGAGTCTTATATGCCTAAATAACGCTCTAAAACTTCGAAATAGAATAATGGATTAGTCTTGTTTAAAGCCAAACATATGTTATTTAAACACATAAATCAAGCAAATATAGATAAAGCAAAATAATGAAATATTTCAGAACAATTTTTAACGCGTCCTAACATACGTAGGACCTTTTAAGCCAAAGGAAGCCTAACGTTTGAAGGATATGCATGCCTATTGTAAGACGTTCCATCGCCCTCAAATATATTACACAAATTTCATGGATAAATCAAATGGGGATATAAAATACGGGAAAGGGGAGATAAATGATATCAGTCCCTTAGGAGTCTTTCGATATTGAACTTCTTGAAATTTTCTAATACCTTTCGGATGAAGGTTTTCTCTAGATTACAATAAAAAAGACTATAAAACCCTCAAACCCAAGGGACAATGGTCTGTATAATCTGGCATTTTATCCTTCAATTTAACACGTACGAGATTATCGTCTATTATAACTCATGGTCAATAGACACAAGGTATGTTTTCTAATGGGCCAAATACCCCCTCAGGTATAGAATCGTCCTAGGCTCATGCCTGAACAAAATTTTAGTTTTGCTCTATCCTAGGTATCTAGAATAGTCTTTGACCAGGTTTCCAAGTGGACAACTTGAGTTTGAAAATACAAACAGCCATCAAATGCCTAACGTGCCAATAAATTATTATATTTCCAACCCTTTATTTGAAATTGATCAATAGGGGGTGTGACAACTGTGAAACCCCAAAACAGTTAATAATGAAAATGTGGAAGTATGCCATGAATGCAACAGTTAATAATTGTGAAAATTTAAACACATAATTATAAAAGTAACACTTAATACAAATATTAGCCAAACACATAAAATTCTTATGGTTAGAACCTAGATGAATCCCCAGCAAAGTCGTCATTCTGTTACGATCCATTTTTGAAAAGTCAAAAACGTTCCATAACTTCGTGGTGAAAAAAAAAGTCTATTTGATTTACTTTGAAAAAATATTTTAGAGTCACCACTTAATTTTAGAAAGATTAAGAAACCATTTAAAAGGTAACCTTGAAAGAAAACCTTTTAAAAACAACTAGAGTCTAGGTAAGGGTTCACGTAAATTCGAAAGAAGGTGTTAGGTACTCTAAAAAGTTCATAAAGTGTGATTATCGATGGATTAAATTTATTTGGCTAATTTTTAAAAATTCTTTAAGAAACTTGAGAAAAATTATTATTTAAAAAATCTTGAATTTATTGAGAAATATTATTTTGAATAAATAGAATTTATTTGATACTAATCCATTTAATTATTTCAAGTAATAAAATAAATTAAACATCAAAGTCTCGAAATAATTCTAGTTCTAATAATTTTATTCGGATTAAGACTTTGAGCTAAAGAATTTTCCCAACTTCTTAAACAATAACTATAAAAGGATATAAGTAGATCCTCAAGTTATTCTTTGAGCTTAAGTTTGCCTAAAATAGAGGAATTAGAAAAAATAAAAATATTAAAAAACCAACATAAAATGAATAATTTCAATATAATTTGCTCTATAAGGATTCATCTAGATTAAATAGACTAAATTATAAGTAAATAATCAAATTAATTACAAGTAGATAAAGGAAATAAATGAATAATAAGTAAATACATAAAGAAAGTTAAAAAATGAGTCTTGAACTCATTTAGACCTGTCCGAGTTTATTCCTTGATTTTTCATAGGCTTCTAGCCTATTTCTATTTTTTTCCACCACCGTTGTTTACAAACTTATACATTAGCCTTCTTTTCTTAATCAGTTTTTACCTATTTTTGAGCCTTGAAGCTCGAATCAATGACTTGGGCCTCTTTGGACCGTCAAGTACATGCAAGATAATCATGGGAGTCCATATGGACTCCAAGGGAGGTTCATGCGAGCAAAAAGAAAATAATAAGATTAGATAACGACTAAAATATTTGATAATCAGATTAAAATAATTATTTATAATTTTCACATTTTACTGAATGCATTGACTAATTTTCAAGTCACCTCTACTTTCAACAATTCTAATAGACTAAAGATCTAAATAATTTGAGATCCTATCAAGTCGAGAAGCAAGTTACCAAGATCAAGAGACAACAACTGATTTATGAACACATACGAATAATATCAAATAATCACAAGAGTTTATCATAGGATTCAAATGAGAAATAACAACACCGACATGAACGAAGAAGGTATGAAGGAAATCAGTATAGCAGGTAATGTACAGATTTTCGTATTTAGTTTTTTAAAAAAATCTTGTCACAACAATAAGTAATCCTTAGAGAACAACCATCACTAGTCAAAATAAATGATGAATTTTGAAACTTCATTTAAGCCAATAGAAATAGGCACAATCGAGGCAAAACTTCAAACCTGGAAGTAATAGATGTAAAACATGACAACCTAGCATAAGCAATTTTAAATAGAAGTAATTTTTGAAAAAAGAAAGAAAGAACATTGAAAAATCCTAAATCTGTATGTAGAAAAAAAATTAATTCAAACCAACATAGAACAAACAATATGTTATCCAAATCAATTAATGTTAAGCACAACAAACAAGATCAAATCTGTCCTCCCATTCTTTAGGAGGTTCAACGGTAAAATATAATATAAGGTGCAGTAGCAAATGAAAATAATCATAGCATTGCACTCAAACCACTTATCCTCTTGCTTTAGCACAAACAATTTCATTCTCGCAATCAAACCCGAGAATTACCATCAACTACAACGAAATGTTAATCTAAAGCTTCCAAAATAACTCAGCACTATGAAAATAATGATGAGAAGTTCTAAATAAAAAAACTGAGAGACAAAGGCAAAAGAGATGTACCTTTTTTTCAAGCAGCAAACTGGGACTACGAGCTAAAATCTTTTTCGATAGTTAAAATTTCTTATGAATTTTTTAAGCCCGTCGATGTGGGAGTTGATGAATTTGAGGGTAATTTTGAAAATCTCAAATGAGAATAAGGTTTGAGAGCTGGCAATCATACTATTCCATACGAAATTTGTTGAAATTTAAATTTAAAATAGATAGTATTTGTGGGACGAATAGAAAGGTTCCACATCTATGGTTTCGTTTGGGTTTGAATTATTTTTGTCGATTTTTGTTGTTGTCGGGACAGGTTGGTGATATTGGGTTTTGCAAGGTGAACGTTGTTGTTTTGTTGCGTCGTTGGTTTTACTATTTGTTGGCTATTATTGTCACTGGGATTGGGTTAATTTGGAAGAAGAAGCAGATGGGCTGGGTCAGAGTCAGTTGGTGGGCTGGTGTTGATGTTTTTTGGAGTGGGCTGACGGGTTAGGATAGGCAAATGTGTATTTTAGGAATTAGGTAGATTTAGGTTATTTTTGAATTATTTTTTAAATAACCTCAATTAGATTAGGATTTAGCCCACCCCATTTAATTTTTGGCCAAATTAAAAATTAATTGACCAATTGCATTGTTATTGTAGCAAATTTGATTTTAATTAAGACCAAATTTAATGAGTTGACTAAATTGAATCACAATCCTACATGAATTTAAGTACAAATTTAATCCTGAGTTTCTTAATTAAATAAAATCAAATAAATATTTTTCAAATAAATTATTTTTTAGGAAAAACTATTTTTAGATCAAGATTTTATCCATTTGAATTAATTTTTAAGATAACCTCAATTAAAATTGAGTTTTTTGTAAAATAAAATTATTTAAGTAACAAAATTATATAATCTCGTATATACGGATAAGAAAACGTATAATCGCTACTTTTAGTGATAAAATTACATAAATAAATATTTTAAAAAGTTTTTCTTCAGATGAAATAAATGATGTAATTTTATTTAGAATCGAAGAAACTCAGAATCAAACTAGTCGTGGAAGGAAAATATTAGGTTTCAACACTTTATACAACCATTAGTTGTCCTTGAACTCTTTGATTTCATGTCACCACTTGATAGAGACTCTCATATGATGTAACTAAATTGCTTCATGATGTTTAATTGGGGCAAAGTCTCTTTTTTTAATTTTGCTAATTTATTTATCATCTTTTTAGCTAATTATTTTTTATATAGGGACCATTACTTGTTTTTAAACTCACTTAATCATGTCACCACTTGATTGAGACTCTAATGTAGTATTACTGAGTGGTTCCATGATGCTTGATTGAGGGAAAGTCGCTTATTCTAACTTTATTCAGTTTTTAGTTGTCTTTTTAAGCCACATCCATGTCTCGATCTATATATATAGGTATGTGAGTATTGACCTTCCGTGAAGTCTATTAAAGACCTCAACTTCAAGATATGACAATGATCGACTGAGTATGTATATATTTTGGGGTTTGGGATTGAGGGTTAGCAGTTTGGAATTTGGGGTCAGGTTTTGGGATTTGGAGGATTTATTCTTTTTGCATTTATGGTTCTCATATTCGCTCAAACTCAACATATTATTATTTAATAATGATTTTCTGGACTCTATTACGATTAATATTCCATGATAGATTGTAACTGTGGTTTACCAACTATTATTTATAGTCGGTAATTTTCTACTATTGTGGTCTATGATGTCTGAAATATTGTTTATTAAATTTAACAACATAAAAATGATCGTTACTCCAACGATAATAATTTTTCAATGGTAACGATTCTAAAACTCAAAAATGTTCCGTCGCTTGTCTATGAAAACCCCTCACTCTTCTTTTAGAAAAAAAATTCATATTCACTTCATTTTCATCTATCAAAAATGTCTCAGTCATCCGAAGCATCTCAAGCGAAAAATTCATATGTTTATTTATGTGGTAAAGAGTCTATCTTAAAGCTATCACACATCGAAAATAATTCAGGTTAAAGGTTTTATAATTGTAAACTTGAGAAGGTATGTTTCTAAGCTTTTTCATCTTTTTTCATAAAAAGGTCTAATTATTTGTTGTTTTTATTAGGATAATGGTGAATACAAGTGTTTTTATTGGATTGAGCCATACCATAGTTCACCCGTAAATTCGATAAGTCAGAGTTTGAAATCATCTAATACATTGACATTTTATTGTTTTATGTTATTCAAATTTGAAATACAAGAAAAACTAATAAAATCTAAAGAGAATAAGTCTATGCTTAGATCATTTCTCAGAGATTTATGAGAGGAAGGAAATCATCTGAAACGATTAATGAAAGAAACAAGGATCAAGAGGATTAACTTAAACAGAGGTTGATTGTTGCGAAAGAAAAGATTAATCGATTTAAGAAGATAGTGCATGGTTTATTAATATTGATTGTTCCTTGAAGATATGTAGTCGGTATGTAGTGCCAGTAATATATGTGAAGCAATATATTCAATAGTGTTTCGTATCTACCACAATCAAGATTTGATCTTTTATTTATAATATATACTAATCACCGTCTACTATTAATCTATTATCAACAACTGATTTTGTCATTTTAATCTTAGATATTTAGCAGTATGTGAACAAGCATAAATCGTCATAAAAAACTTCATCATAAGAAATCAAAAATAACTATTGTACGTCAACTATCATCTACCAAAAACCTTCCTAACTTAAAACCAAAATGATTGTCAATAACCATCATAAAGCCAAAATCATGGTTAACATCAAACCCCCAAAACTAAAAAAATTATTAATATTGTTAATAACCATCATAAAATTAAAATTCAAGGTCATCATCAAACCTAAAACAAAAAAAAATTCTACCAAAAACTTCGTCAAACACAAATTAAATTGTCTTAAAAACTATCAACATCAAATACGAAAGTAGAAATTATTTTTGAAATCACTAGACTTTTCAATATTGGGATCTGCAATAATAGACAGCACGTCAGCCTCTTATTCTTGAACATATTCTTTAGGAACATCTACTACATTACTGATACAAGCACCTCTACATGATCTATTGCATCAATCTGATCGACTGACTTTTTTATTTGCCTCTTCAATTAAAGCATCAAGTTTAGGATCAATGACATCTACCTCAGTTAGTTTAGAATCCCCTTCAACCTGTTCAATTTATTAGGGATCATCTTCTTTTACCTTCTTAGATTGGGTAGCATTCTGAATTGGAGAAGCATCCCCAAGGGCCTCGTCAACACCTTCCATATCTGTTTCAACAACTCCTTTATCAATTTTCAAATCAACTCCAGCAGTTTCTTTACAACTATCATGGTTGAAGGCATATTTTTGCTTATTATTAATCACGTGTTTGGTCACAGTATATTTTGGACATAAATTAGAAAAAGTTCTTGTTGATGAGTTAGTAAATTGTGACTCACTTGTCGTAAGATTAGAGAGAAAATATGTCCTTAATGCTAAATTAAAGTATTTTGATGTTGAATTGGTTTAATTTCAGGGTGAAGGCCTAACAATGATCAAAATAGCAAAAAATAGTGAAAAGAGGCAAAAAATATGAAAGATTGAAGCAAAAGTTTTATAAAGATATAAAAGAGACACTTAGGTGCATCGTTGAAGTGGTCTGTGGAGCACTGAAGGGACATCTCCATCACTAAATCTAACAACTGAGGCGAAAAACAGTCGAGGCAAAATGGTGATGCATATAGATTCAGTGTATTGTTGGACTAATAAGTGGACCAAGCTTCCCATCATCAAAGAAAACAAAGGCCGACCCATGGGATTTTTCATGTTGAGGAATCGGCGAGCCACGAGCAATTGGCACCGACTCATTCGATGATGGATTTTGCTTAGTCAATTGCCAGTATGTAGCTTGTTTTTCAGATACTATTTAAGCTATTTTGGTTATCGAAAATCCTATATTTTGTCAATTTGCTGAATTTTAAGATCAAAACCTAATTATGAGATTATCTACTTTTGTGCTTGAAATTTAGAATTCTCTTATGAAACATTTGAATTTTTTGACGAATATAGAAGAACTTAGTCTAATCTTTTTTTTTTCTTTACCATGAGTAACTAATTTCCCAAACTTGGGGTTATGCATTATTGAGTATTGATTGTGTGTGGGTAGTGATTATAACTTCATGTTATACTGCGTGTTATAATTTTAGCTAGATCTCTATGTCTTAATCTATAGATTGAGGTTGCAAACTTGGTCTATGCTTGGGTCTCTTGCGTTGTTCGAAAAGTGATGAGATTTAATTAATAAAAGTTGAATTTTACTTATTTTAAGTGGTAATGATAGTAATAGATTATCCATTTTGAGGCTATTGGTTGTGTGATAGTGTAGACCCTTGGATGTTCGAGATAAATCTATTTGAAATTTGGGTGTGGATTGAGAAATCACTCCAATTCCCTAAAATCATGCCTAGTCACAACTAGCACTCAAATCTTGGGGTATATTTCCACTTACTATGCATGCAATCAATCTCAAGATGGCATAAACCTAAGTTCTTTCACTCATTTGATCACAACCTTATAGCATTTATTTTGCCGAAACCAACTTTGAAACTGTTAACTTAATACAATATAATTATTCAAACGAAACCCCCTATTTTATGTTCTTGTTTAGTTCTAGCATTGCGTGCAAGCTTATAGTTACTTGTGACATTTGAGAGTGAAGTTATAGCTCTCATTCTTCGTGGATTCTACTCCAACTTCAAATTGGATGAATATATTGACAATAATCGCTTATACTTTCAAGGTATATTTGAGCGTAATCATTTATGCATAGAACGTTTATGTAATAACAACAAAAATTAATGTTCACCTTGGTCCTTGGGAGCTTCTTGCTTTTTCTCCATTTTCATCTTTATTTTTTTCTTCTGCTCCATATTATCATGAATTTCTTTCAATACATTTTCGATACTGAGAACACGCTGAAGCAACCCCCACTATACTACTAGGTCCTTAACATATCGACCCTTGGTTGATTCCTGATCACCAACAGGTCCCATACTTGATTGAAATTTCCCTGCTTGAATTTCTTCCTCTTATAAATCTTGCAGCTGCACTTGCATCCTTAATATTACCGTACATAATCTTTTCCTAACCTTCTAAGAGATAAAGTGAGGATAGTAACTCCTTCAAATTTAGTCATTAAAAAGTCTATGATTGGATCCTTTGCCTTATCTAGATAAGGCAATAAGAATTTCATGTAGTCCTCATCCATTTCACAAACTGTAAGGACAATGTACGGGTGCACAACCTACAAATAATAAAAACATTAGTAGTTTAAGTACTTATTCGTTTAACATTAACAGTAATCATTTGAAAGAATTGTACGGTATATTAGATTTTGTATGTTGTGTTAGATTATGATATATCTTTTGCTTGTTGCTTTACATATGCTTCTGGACTTATAAAATTTCGGACTTAAAGTTGGTTGTCTATCCAAGGTGGTTAACTTCCTTGTTCTTGTTGGGAGGTCTTGAAAATTGTGGTATTGTAATGTATCTACCAAATAAAAAGTAATGTTAGCTAAAAAATCTGCTACTTGACTGTCTTTCCTCGTGATGTGAATAAACTTTGTGTCTCCTTCCTCATTCTTATCTTAGTATTCTTTACTTCTATGTCAATATTTCATGGAATCTTTCATTAAACTTGTAAGATATGATTTATAAATAGAGAACAGTTTTTACTATTAAAACATAGTTATTGACTCACATAATATGCAATCTACTTTTTTATTGCTCTTGCTTTAACATATAGATTAGTTGTGGTAAGAATAGTGTTAGGATCCAAAATCTAGGCTCATGGTGACACTTATTGTGGCCCAATCTTTATAAGTAATCCCAAATCTCAAGAGTTAAGAAAATTTAAAAACAATAATAAAATAGAACATAACGAGACTTCTAGAATGAAGTCAGGAGCTGAAACAAAATTCAAAGCGGAAGTATGAAAGAAGTGCACAATTTCAATCCCAAAACCTAGTGTCATAAGTACAACACATCTAATGATACAAATGAGTCTGAAATATAACATTTATCTTTGAAATAACTAAAGACATAAATAAAAATAGGATGAGGCTTAAAAATGACTCTGGACGCCTAGAGTATGCCAATACCTTGAGTCACCAACTATCTCACGCATGAATTTATCCACCTCATTTAGTGCTCGTACTAGGATCTGCACCGAAAGGGTACCATAGTGGTGAGTACGACCACTTATACTTAGTAAGTGTCATAGGCCGATTGAGCAAAGCAAAATATAAGATAAGTAAAATATACTATGAGCACGTTACCTACAAATAGAAAAGTCCCAAACGGCAGCTCACACTGTCTCCACTAGCAATTGTAATATATATAAATACATAGAAATGGAAACAAGACTGAAACTAAGAACATATTAAGGAAACTAGGGGAATCAAACAAAATGCATGTGCACATGCAATGTAATGTGGATGAGACAAATAATGAAAGTCAACACATGACTTTTTGTATACTCCCACCAAGCACACAACTCCCAAGTAGGACCCATAGGGAGTTCATAAGTCATATACTGTATCTTGTATCTCAATCTCAACTCACCTCTCTAGCTCGTGTTCGCGGAGAAGATTTTCATAAAAGTGTCTCATTTTATTTTAAAAATAGTGTTTTTCAATTATAACCGTATTTAATGAATGTATATGTATGAAATGAGAATGTAATGCACACAATCAACTTAATATGATGATATCCAATCCATCAACACGATGCATATAAGTGAGCCCATAAATCAACTCAGTATGTCCACAATTCATGATCATCAACTCTAATTAGACACCATTAGAATACATATGAATGTAAGACATTATTAATGTCATATTAACTTATAACTCAGGTATATTTATCATGATAAAGACAAATCAATGCTTAAATAATTCCTATATTAGCAAAACAACCCCTTGCATGATCATTATATCTAGAATAAATGCATTCAAGTGCACAAATAAGGCCAATATGTCAAATAAAGTCCCCACATCGGCAACACACAATATCATATATCACAAGCCAACCATAACAGAATATAAGCCCCCCCACGGGCATGCAACAATTAAAATAATCTTGAAATATAAATCTCATAGTTATTTTCCCCAACCCATAGCATGCTTTACTTATTTATTAACTATCCAACTCAATCTGAAAGAAGTTAACCCATAACCTACCTCATAATATGAATTTCGATATAAAGTGCTTCAACCTGGAGATTTTCCCTCATGAACGACCTCAGAATCAACTACAACATTCAAATATAGGATCCACATGTTAAAATGGGCTAACAATATCCATAATATCTATATTTTGGCCGAATCCAAAATGATTTAGAATACGAAAAGGGGTAAAACTAAAATTTTATTTTTAAAATACAATCCCCAAGGTTATAGGAGTCTACAGGTGAAAAGCCATGCGAAAACTGGTTCAAAACGAGGTCTAAATCAAAGAAAAACCCTTTTTAAACTTTACTGATAAAAAATTTCCAAATTTCCATTTTGAAATCATGATTTAAAGTTATTTTTATGATATAATTGATGAAAATTAATGGGTATAAGATTTTGGAACTTACCCAAGCTCAAATGGTGAAGAGAACCTCAAGAATCACCCAAACTTGAAACTCAAAGGCTAAAAAATGGAGGGAAAACGTGAAAATGAAACTTATATACTATTCAGTGAATAGTACCTCGTGATCGTGGCCCCCACCTTGCGATCGCGAGGGTCAAAGTTTGACCGACAATTAAGTTGGTCATCGAGGTTGCGTAGCTGATCCTCGCCAGTAACGAGTCAACTCGACCCGATCTAACGATTAACCCATCACGATTATAGTACTTTTCATCGTGCCATTGTGATGCATTCCATCATCGAGGCTCGTGATCGCGACACGTGACCATACAATCGCGAAGAAATACCTGATGCACTAGAAAATATTGTACAAACAAGTTTTTCAAGTGGAGAAATATCTCCGAACGGATCCTCAAAATTCATTCGGGACTCGTTGTAAATAATTATATATGTTACTAGGCTAATTACGACGTTCCGGACTCAATGGTGATGTTGATTTTTTAAAATAAAATATTTACAATAAACTAACCCCCGAAACCTCCTTCCCACTATTTTTCAAACGAAGGATTGAAATGCAAGAAAAAGATTCCGAACCCCAACCAAACACACTACTAACCCAAATTTGATATTTTTGATCTACTGGCGTAGTCCAAATTGTCATTCAACACTCAGACCAACGAATATTGACCGAGATCAACTATATGACTTCTCAGAAAGCCGCAAATTTGCACAAATCATTCTCGATTGCATCCAAAATTGTGCCAACCATTCTCAAACCCCAAAATCAACATGTAGAAACTATGAAGAAGGGCAAAATTATCAAAATACCTAAAACTCAAAACAGATTCTGGTCATTACAAATATTATCTATACTAGCATGAATAAACTCCCCCGTTCAGTTTCTAACATAGAATATCCATGATTCAGAGCCTGAATTACTTTTGTTGCATTTGTAACTCTCTTGAGGATGACAATTCGAAAGAAGATTGAACTTCCATAAACTGAACTACTGTGGCTATGTATATTCTTATCAATTGTAACTTAGAGATTTTCTCTATAAAGATAAAGAAATTTGGGGAGAAGATTTGTGAAAATAGTTGGATAAACATTTAAAAAAGAGAGAGAATTTGAATTTGTACAATTATTTTGATGAATGGAGTTCTAAAATATGGAAACGAATCTTTTATTTTGAAACATGAATATGAGCTACATGATACCAACTTCGTTAACTTGAACTAATTTATCTTATTTAATAAACCAACTTATCATATCATATTGAATTTCTTCTAAAATAATTAAGTATATAATACTGAATTTCTTTTAAAATAATTAAGTATAACTTAAATGAGACGATCAAATAAGGCGTTTCATGAATTGTGTGATTCATGGGTGTATTAAAAATTTGAACACTGATTGTCTCATGAATAAAACTTCAAACTTAATAACTTTATTCTATAAATAACTTTAAATTTTATGTATAAAAACAAAATGGAAAGATCTAGTGGGTGTTTGGATTAACTTATAAGTTGGTCAAAACAACTTATAAGCTAATTTTTGCTTATATTGGTGATTGACACTTTTTAATATAGCTTAAAAAAAGTTGTTTGTGGCTTTTTTTAAGCCCAAAACAAGAAGTAGCAAATAGGTACTTATTTTTTGTGAAACTTTAAGTTGACAATTTAAATTACCACTCTGTCCCTTGCAATTATAACTTATTTCATTTTTACCCTTGCCTAATTATCCTTTTTACCTTGGCACACTTCACACACCACACTTTCAATTCTCTAAGAAAATTAAATGAATAATTTAATAAGAAGTAGTTTATTATTTTGTTGGTTAAGTAGTAGTTATTATATCCTCCACTTTGCTAACTTCTATTAAAATTAAAAATTAAATGAATAATTTATTAACCTCTAATCCACTGCCTAATTAAATAGCAGGTATACAACTTTCCAACCATATAAGTTATAACGCACCGAGATAATCCAATTTTAAGTATTAACCCCAAAAAATAATAATACAAGTGTGATTTGTTAACTTTTATGCGTTGCTAAATTGATAAATATAATACTACTGTTTTAATAAAATTCGCTATAACCCATCACTATTTGTAATTAAATTGATATGATTGCTAATGATATTTGTAATGCTTATTGCTTGTACTAATTGAATATTTTTCAATTTTTGTATTTATGACGAACTTAACTCTAGCCATATTAGTACCTCTTTTATATGAAGCTATTTATCTATTAATGTAATTATAATGATTAGTAACATATATTTTGCTTAATGATAAGCTCGACATATATATTAATATTATCCTCGAAGGTTAAAAGCAACAAGTTCAGTTTAATAAGAAAATGGAAGTGTCGTAAATTGCACCTTAATGATACGAAATCTTAACGTAATCATGAAGAAACAAATAATCTTCTCCCTGAAAAAGAGGTGATCCAGCCGCACCTTCCAGTACGGTTACCTTGTTACGACTTAATCCCCCAACATGCTCGACGAACCGAGAGCCGTCCAGGGACTACCGGAGGGAGCTTGCTTATAGAAAGAAGATAGGCCAGAAAAACAAGGTGCAACGGGCTTTTAATATAAAACTATCTTTTTCAAACACAAATATTCAACATTTAAACTCTTTAAAAAAATATTTTTTTAGCGCACAAATTTATAGTCATTCATGAAATTTTTTCTTTTTGATATATATATATATATTGATTTTAATTTTAATCATTTTAGCGATAAAAATTAATAATAATTAGCTCTATATATTATTAACAACTATCAGGGTATTTAAGTCATTTTAACAAAAAAAAAGTGCTTAAAAACATTATTTACCAAACACATCAATAATTTTTTTTCAGTTTCAGCACTTTTATCCAAACACTTAACTATTTTTTTAAAATAAGTTTAGCACTTTCAAAAATACTTTTAAAGAATTTTTTTCAACCATTTTTTTTCCAGCTTATCCAAACGGGCACCTAACCCTTTGAGATTAGTTTGGTGCATGAAGTTTGTTAGTTGCTCCTAAAACTTATTGGGCCATCGTTAAGCGTTCGATGATTGTTTCTCAAAAAAGCAAAATACAGGACATCGCACTTCTCACCCTCCTCCTAGGTTACCTCTTTTAAAGCATAAACTCAAACGGCAATCTCTCTCCTTCTATCCCCTTCCCCTTTTCAAGCCTCATCCCTAATTTCTCTTACCTCACCTTCAATTTTGTACTTCTCTTTATAGCCCGTATGGCCACTGCTTTCTGACTTTACATTTTATTATCAACGGTATAAAAAACAATAACAAAAACAAGAACAAGAACAAAAACAAAAACAAAAACAACGAGGTCTGTTCTTTGTTTCAGTGGCTTTATTTTGCATTTTTATTATCTTACAACAGTATGCACTAAATGAAAAGATTGAATTTTTTCATCTTTTTAATTGATTCTAATAGATTTTGTTCTTTATATTGGATCCCCCATTTCCTCAACAAATTAGATACTGATAATGCTTCTGTCTCCATATTATATTGTGTTTTTGTGAATCATTCTTCTTGTGAGTATGTGCCATTCTTTTTCTTGCAGGTCCTCTGTTCTCCATCTATTAGGAATTTGATCACTTTAATTGTTTATTTCGTATCATTAAAAATTTAGTAAGGTTCAGAAAAGAAGAAGAAAATGAAGCTATTTTTTTTTGTGGGCAAACATAGCATGTTTGCATTTTGCTTTCAGATAATAACCTGTAAACTTTGCTTGATATTAGGTATTATTGTACCTTCAATAAGTTGCAATGTATGTGAGGAGAATAAGAAGCAATAACCAAAGATGGAATCTTGTATTTCAGCGTTTTAGTTCTGGCTACAGAACTTATTCCCCTACAAAATCTTCAAGCGCTACACAGATACCTTTGGACTGCAATTCTCTAGGCAGTGTTGTAGGAAGAGCTTTGTTAGATAAATCCAAGTCGATACAGACTGCTTCTCAACGGGGGAATATAAGGTTGTTGAGGAGTTCACCTGCAAGTTGGAGGTGGAAACATTTAAGGTATTTTAGCTCTAAAGGTGATGGTAGGGATGCAAGTGAAGATAAACATGTACACACGAGAGATAGTACGACATCTGATAAGGCAACAGTTCGGAAGGAAAAAAGTGGTCAAGATGTGAGACATTGTGATGCACATACTCAGCTTGGTGAGCAAGAGCAGAAGGAGTGGCTCCGGAATGAAAAGCTGTCTATAGAGAGTAAGAAGAAAGAATCACCTTTCTTGAGTAGACGGGAAAGATTTAAAAATGAATTCTTACGGAGGGTTGTTCCATGGGAGAAAATAGCTCTATCATGGGATGCATTTCCTTATTATATCCAGTGAGTTCCTGACTTTCTGATCTATTTTCTGTTGCTGCCAAGTTGCTATTTAGATTAATTTGTGTCAACAACCTTGCAGTGAACATACAAAAAATGTTTTAATGGAGTGTGTTGCTTCCCATTTAAAGCATAAGAAGGTTACTGTGGCTTACGGTGGCCGCTTGAGTTCTTCAAGTGGGAGAATAATGCTTCAGAGTATACCAGGTAGAGTTTTCTAGACTGGTATGAGATGCACGTCTGTAAGACAATGAATCTTTTTATTATTGCTTGTTAAGAAAAAACACTGAATTCTTGATGACGTTGCAGGTACCGAGCTTTATCGAGAAAGATTAGTTCGAACCCTTGCTCGAGATTTAAAAGTACGATTACTGGTGCTTGATAGCAGCATTCTAGCTCCATATGTAAGCTATTTATATATTTGTTTTGATGTTGTATCCTTTTGACTAAGCTAGTTCTACGTAACATCTATATGCTTTTATTCCATATATTCCTAAAGTTACTTATGCACAGGACTTTGGTGAAGATTGCTCATCTGAAAGCGAATCAGATGTAGAATCAGGTGAAGAGTGTACGTCGGATTCTGAAATAGAAGATGCAAATGATGCAAGTAACGCGGAAGAATGGACAAGTGCTGAGACAAAGTCGGAAGCTAGTGAGGAAGACGTTGATGTTGAAGCATCAGTAGAAGCCTTGGAAAAACTTATTCCATTCAGCCTTGAGGACTTTGAGAAGGTAAATCTAAAAGATTCCAAAATTATATCTAGCAAGAAGAAGAAACAGAATTTCGGAAATGGGTGAACATAATGCAGTCAACATCTTTGTTAAAAAGAAAAAAATCTCTGTTTAACATGCATTAGCTGAAAACAATTTGAAATCTGGTACCTTTTGGCTGTAAATTGTGTAATGGGCGGTTGGGCACAAACATATGAAGTATGAGAACTTAGTAATTCAGTTGGTTGAGGAGTAGGAATATTAGGCCAAAATTAATAAATAAGATGACCGATGAAAAAGGAATAGTATATATTTCCTTGACTACTACTCTTCGTAAGAGTCACCAATAGGTGGGAGTTCGGAGTAGATTAGAGAATTGGATTTAAATTTCAATATTTCCATTTCTCTGTTTTCAATGAATATCTTATATCTTGTATCTTTTTTTGAGAGCACACCTCCATGATTTATTTATGTAATATGCTCTGATTTTTGAGATTACATCCATATTTCTAGACTGTTACCGATTTATTCAATATGTTAGTAATTAGAGATCCATGAATGTAGGCGTTATATGGATTTCTCATGGTTTTGATTTTAAACATTGCATGGGTTGCAGAGCGTATCTGGAGAACTTGAAAGCTCCTCAGAATCAACCTCGGAGGCTGTTGATCAATCAGAGAAAGCTCAACGGCCCTTCAAAAAAGGTATGAGGTGACAGAAGAATCCATTATAGGCTGTGCTAACATGTTTGGTTTATTGCTTTCATGAAACCGGCCCCTTATAATATTTCAGTTCTCTTTGACCTCACATTAAGCTTTGTTTGCTAAAATTTCATTGCCATTTCTGATAGTATTTTAATTATGATACTTAATGCCTATGAGAATAGGTCAAGTGGATCTAGAATGGTTCATGTCTGGCCAAGTTTTCACATGGTAGATTTTAGAAGATAGTGATCAAAGATATATACACACACACACACACAAAACTGGCGGAAATGAGAATGTTGCGCTGGATGTGTGGGCTTACAAGAGGGGATAGAGTTAGGAATGAGATTGTTCGGGAGAAGGTGGGAGTGGCTTCGGTGGAGGACAAGATGCGGGAAGAAAAGTTGAGATGGTTTGGGCATGTGATGAGGAGGGGCGCGGATGCCCCAGTTTGCAGGTGTGAGAGACTAGCCTTGGATGGCTTCAGGAGGAGTAGAGGGAGGCCGAAGAAATACTGGAGGAGAGTGATTAGACATGACATGGAGCAGCTTACCGAGGACATGACCCTAGATAGGAAGGTGTGGAGGTCACGGATAAGGGTAGAAGGCTAGAGTGAGTACATGGGTTGTAGCAAGTAATTAGGAGAGTCCCTGTTTAGTCGGGGTAGTATTCGTACTGTGTCGATAGGTAGGAGCCGTTAGTCAGGAGAGACTGGGTGTCGTGGGTGACTTTGGTCTGTGAGTGTAGGTTACTACTAGGCGGGTACCCTATTCCAGATTTCGTTTTTCTTATTTCTTATTGCTTATGGCTCTTAGTTCCCCTATCCTGTATTACTCTGAGTTCTATTTTACTATTTCTGATTCTTTACTTCTGTTAAGCCACCCATCCTGCTTTACGTTTCATTACAACTTTTGTTTACTATTTTTTATCTTGAGCCGGGGTCTGTCGGAAACAACCTCTCTACTTCTTCGGGGGTAGCGGTATGGATTGCGTACATTTTACCCTCTCCAGACCCCACTGTGTGGGAATACACTGGGCTTGTTGTTGTTGTATATACACACACATACGTACCTGTGGCATAAAAAAGTCTTTCACAATGAGGTGTCAAGTCAGCTTGCGTGGGCCTAGACTATTTCGCCACGTATCTCTTAGCATTAGTAGTACATAGACTGTGTAACTCTGCCTACCACTTCTTAGATAAATGGAAAGAAAATTACCTAGCAGTTTTGTTTCTGTTGGGATTTGTAATATTTTCACCCACTTCATTGAGCACCAGGCCACACCGTTAGGTGCAAAAAAACTTTCAATTATCTTCTCTTGTCTGTTTTCTAAGAACAACTTAGTAAGTTCATCTTCCAACCATTCACCTTGTTGCCCATTATAACAACCTGTCTTATAACTTCTTTTTTTGTTTCTCTTTTTGGGCTTCTATTTGGTGCTTAGGCATGTCTTAATTGAGCCATTTGTCAACAACTTTTAGAATTTGTTTGTTTGCTTTTGTAATTGAAGATTAAGGGCCAGTGGCACACGGTTCAAAACTCAGTGGATTATGGGTTCGCCCCTTATCCTTGTCCACTTAAATATTGTTAGAATATGAGTAGGAATATGAATAACATATAGAACCTTCTTTGGAAAGGGATTGTAATGTAGTGTTCTATTAGGAAAAGAATTGGAATGTAATGTTATAAATAGGGCCTCCATGTAGTACTGTAGTTACAACAATGCAATAATATGTTTCTCTTATATTTCTCACATGGTATCAGAGCCATGGACGGAGCCACCTCTAGGGAAGGATGGTCAGATGCACGCCCTTCGTTGGAAAATTATGTGGTGAATAGAGGTTAAATATTAATCATCATGAGTGTATATTCAATTTTGCACACTCTTAACATAGTTGAGAATAAAATGTGCATGCCCTTCATCAAATTCCTGGCTCCGCCACTGATCAGAGCCTCTACAATCTTGGTAGAGAATCAAAGAGCTTCCGTTTCCAGCGGGCAGTTATAACCCATAAATCCATATATGCCGCCCGTCCGGCCAATGATCATGTTAGCAAAAGTTAGGCCACCATACTTCTTTCCCTTACTTTGTCATATCTAATTTGTGTAGCACCATACATCTTTTTGGTGACTACTTTCTCATATTAGATTTGCATAGCACCGTGCATCTCTTCGGACTACTCATATTTAATTTGCATAGTACCATGCATCTTTTCGGAGTACTTTCTCATATCTGAGTTGCATAGAACCGTGCGTCTCTCCGGTGACTCCTTAGATCTGATTTGTGTAGTTCTATGCGTCTTTACAGTGACTCCTCAGATCTGATTTGCGTAGGGTCGTGCCATTATTCCGATCCTACCATATAACTTCTCGTTTTCAGTAGGGTCGTGTCGTCATTCTGACCCTACCCATATAATTTCTCTTTTCAGTAGGGTTGTGTCATCATTCCAACCCTACCCATATACTTTTTTTTTTCAGTACGGTTATGCAGTTATTTCGACCCTATCCATAGAATTTCTCTTTTTCTATAGGGTCGTGCCGTCATTCAGACCCTACCCATATAATTTCTATATTTCAATAGGTCGTGCGATCATTCCGACCCTACCCATATAATTTCTATTCCTCAGTAGGGCCGTGCCATCATTCCGATCCACCTATATAATTCTTTTTCTTAGTAGAGTCGTACCATCATTCCGACCCAACCCATTTTTCTCAGATGGTGACCACTTTTCAGCCATCAAATCTAATAATCCGGTGCGTAAGCATGTTCCGACTAGTTTTTCGGTGATTATCTTGTTCAAGATCTACTCATCTCTTGATTTCGAGATGACCCATAAATTTCGACTAGTTTTCGACAATTTTCCAGCGGTAGATCGACTTTCCGACGATGTTTACTACTTTTCGGATCACCTCTTCAGTTGAGGTCTCCGAGACGTCTAGAACAGTCCTTATCAGTTTTCGTGCAAATATCTTCACCAAGTCCCTCACTGATACTTGTATTAATTACATCCATCACAATCTTGGTACATATGCCTTCTATGCACCAGCTTGAGGGGAAGTGTTAGAATATGAGTAGAAATAGGAATAGCATATAGAATCCTACTTGGAAAGGGATTGTAATGTAGTGTCCTATTAGGAAAAGGATTGAAATGTAGTGTCTATAAATAGGGCCTCAATGTAATAGTGAAGTTACAACAATTCAATAGTATTTTTCTCTTATATTTCTCACAAATACCATCCTTTTGTGTGTACTAGGATTTAAACCAGTGGCATGCACCTAACCTACAAATCACAGGTTGAGCTTTTACACTAGATTAAAGCTTTGAGGGCATTTTGTTTGTTGTTTAACCAGCTTATTTGGACCTGTATGAGTTGAGGTTTGTTGTCGTTGGAAACCTTAGCTGGGTAAATGTGTTGTACGTGAAAGAGCTGAATTGGTAGGCATAGATGTTGCCCAAGCCAAATCACCAATTAATATGTGAAGGTGTTTAACAAATGATAGTGTTTTGTCGTACTCCCAATTATGTCAAAGAAAAAAGAAGTGGTTATTATGCTCCTTCGGTCACAAATTGAAACTTCATGCGTTGGTTGAAAAAATATTAAGGAGGGGGGGGGAGGGGGGGGGGCTATAAAAGGTAAATGTAGCATGTACAATATTTATTGAGGAATTTTTTGGAGAACAGTAGTAGAAAAAGAGTATCAACATATGTTAACTTGTGGTAGTTGAAACTCTTATGCTGGACTTGGGGGGGGGAGAGGATTGCATTTTAGTTCGCCGCTTATGGAGTTGATTGGCGCTCTTGGTATTATTTCTCACCTTAATTATCCCCCATGATGGTAATTCTGACCAATATTTCCTTTGATACATTTGGTTTACAGTCAAGAATGAATAAGGTTTTTCAAGTGTCACATACTCTAGTATTTTTTTTTTTTTTGAAATTGGTAATGTTGTATTCCTCAGCATTAAGGATATCCTGGAGACCTCCAAAAAGGGATCACAGAGAGTAGTAGATCTAATTACAAGGAACCTAGCATATCTACTAGTTGTTCTATCTCTTCTATACCTTCCTCTTTACACCAAAAATATAAACATATGATACATTTCTCCTTTACTCTGTGGATGGAATTAGATTTGTTCTTAAAGCATCTTCCGTTCCTTTCCTTCCATATTGACCACCATATGCAAGCTGGAATCAGCCTCCACCACTTTTTTTGATTTTTGCTTCCACCTCTTCTAATCCAGCAGCTCAACAAGTCAGCAGTGTGTTCTGGCATTGTCCAACTATTGTCTGTGAGTCTCAAAAACAGATTCCAAAGTTGAGTTGTGACTCTACAATGTAGAAATAAATGGTTGTTGGTCTCACTTGTCTCATTGCAAAGAAAACACCTGGGATCTAGTTGCCAACCTTTCCTCTGTAGTACCTCTTGTGTCAGGCATGCCCTCTTAGCCACTAACCATACAAAACATTTGACCTTGCTTGGTGCTTGACTTGTCCATATTTGTTTCCATCTAGCCAATGTGAGAGCTTGATAAGTTCCAAGTTCCTTTTTGTAGAGCCTGTTGACTGCGAAGCTTCCATCCTTTGAATGTTTCCATGCGATTGTGTCCATCCTTGCCTCAAAACCTTTAAATTCATTGAGTGACTGTAACAGTTGTGCCACCCGATCTATTTCCCAATCATTTAGATTTCTCCTAAAAGTTATATTCTAACCATTTGACCAACTTTCTTCCAAAGTGACTTCAGTATTGCTGCAAAGACAAAACAAGTCAGGAAAAGTGTGCATTAAGGTCTCCTGACCAACCCAAACATCCTTCCAAAATAAGATTTTAGCTCCATTTCCTATTTTCAGTTTGATTTTTCCTGCAAGTTTAGTCTAGAGGGACCTTATTGATCTCCAAGTTGAGACTCCATAGGGACTAGTAACTTCTTTTGTACACCATTGGGAGTCTTGACCATATTTATGTTGTATGACTATTTTCCAGAGAGCCTGGTCCTCCTCCTCTTATCTCCACAACCATTTCATCAAGAGACACTCATTGTGGGTTCTCAAATTCTTAATTCCAAGACCACCTGTGAGTTAAGGTAATTGTATTGTTTTCCAGTTTACCAAGTAGTACCCTTTCCCTTCCTTGTTTCCAAACCACAAAAATTCTCTTCTGAGCTTGTCTAGTTTCTTCCTTACCTTTGCAGGTAAAGGAAATAAAGACATGACATAAGTGGGAAGTGAGTCCACAACTGCATTTATTAGAGTATGTCTGCCCCCAAGTGACAAATACTGCGACTTCCATATGGCTAATTTCTTTTCAGTCCTTTGAATTATATCATCCCATATCCTCAATTCTTTGTGTTTGCTACCCAAAGGCATTCCCAAGTAGGTTGTTGGGAGTTTGTCAATCCTGCACTCTAAAATGTTGGCAAGTCTTTGCATTTGTCAATCCTGCACTCTAAAATGTTGGCAAGTCTTTGCATCTGTGCTACTTTCTTTAATAGGGGATAGACTACTCTTTCTCCAATTGACTTTGAGGCCAGAAACAGCTTCCAAAATCAACAAAATTACTCTGATAATTCTGATCTGCTCTTCTTTTGCCTCACAGAATATCACAGTGTCATCAGCATAGAGTAATTGGCAAATCTTCATATTCTCCCCTGCTCTGTTGCTGACTTCAAATCCCCTTATCCATCCGTTATGAGTAGCCACCCGCATCATGCTGTTAAGTCCTTCCATGACTAGAATAAATAAGAATGGTGAGAGGGGATCTCCCTGCCTTAAGCCCCTTTCAGAAGGAAAAAAACCCATAGGTTCTCCATTGATCAGAATGGAGAACCTGACAGTTTTAATACAAAAACTTATCCATTTTAACCATTTATCTCCAAATCCCATTTGCCTTAAGATGCTAAGAAGAAACCCCCAATTCACATGATTATATGCCTTTTCGAGATTAAGCTTGCATATTATGCCTGCAACCTCTCCTCTCATCTTGGTTTCCACACATTCATTGGCTATTAGGGCAGCATCCATGATCTGTCTACCTTTGATAAATTGCCATTTGGTGTTTGTTCACCAACTTGTTCACCACCTATTTGAGCCTTTGAGCTAATACCTTAGCTATAATCTTGTATAGCCCACTGATTAGGCTTATTGGTCTTTTGGATAAGTGCCACAAAAGTGGCATTGATACTTTTCTCAAAAACTTGAAACTCATGGAAATGATGCATAGTTTTCATGATGTCTTCTTTCATAACAGGCCAAAATTCTTTGTAGAAGCTCATTGGAAACCCATCAGGCCCTGGTGCCTTGTCACTAGCACAGAGCCTAATACCCCGCAAGACTTCTTCCTCCTCAAATTGTCTCTGTACCCAAATTTGTTCCTCCAGGTTTATGCTTGTGAAATCTTGTAAGTTGAGATCAGGTCTCCATGTCTCTGTCTCTTTATATAGGTTCTAATAGTACTCTTGAACTAAAGTTTTGATAGCATCTGGATCAGTAATAATACTTCCCTCCTCCTCAATTTTGTCAATGGTATTGAACCTCTTATGTGTTGTGGCCATTCTGTGAAAGTACTTTGTGTTCTTTTCTCCATTCTTCAACCATTGGACTCTAGACCTCTGTCTCCATGCTATCTCCTCGTTCTTGACTACCTCCTCAAACTCCATTTCGAGTTGAGTCTTATGCAGTAATTCATCATCTGTTAACGCTCTCTGTTCCATGATCGTTTCTAATCCAGATATTTGGTTCAAGATGTTCTCCCTCCTTTGTCTCCAGTTGTTCTGGTGTTCCTTTCCCACTCTTTCAATTTCCCTTTTAAGAGTTTCAATTTAGATGTCAGGATATAAGTCGGACTGCCAGATGCATTGAAAGAAACCCACCATTCCTTTAGTTTCTCTTTAAAACCCTCCACCCCCATCGACCATTGTTGGAATTTAAAATATGATTTCTTGAAATCCATATATCCACATGTTAACATAATGGGATTGTGATCTGACCCCATTTTTGGCAGAAGTGATTGTTTGATGTGCAAAAATTTTTCCTCCCATTGAGATGAGTACAGGAACCTATCGATTCTGGAGGCACTCTCATGATTATCGCTTCTTCTCCAAGTGTATGACCCTCCAAATAAAGGAGGGTTAACAAGCTCCATATCATTAATCCAATCTGAAAATTCAGCCATGGAACCACTGATTCTTTGGCAATTTGTTCTCTCCTCTGGGTATCTTGTGATGTTGAAGTCACCACATAATACCCATGGTCCATCACAAAGACTTCTAATAGCTGCTAGCTCCCACCACAGTTCTCTTCTTTCTACCCTCTTGCAATCTGCATAGATGGCACTTAGATACCAGGTCATATCTTGTTCTAAGCCCTCAAACCTGCAAGTGAGCATCTGGTTCCCACTATCTACCAGTTCCCCCTTCCATAATCTTTTGTCCTAAAGCACCACTATCCCGCCACTCCTCCCAATAGACTCTATGTGAACTTCTCCCAGCCATCTATTGTTCCAGATATGTTGATAGAAGTTTGATTCGTTCCCAGTTAGCTTAGTTTCAACCAACACGTGAATGTCGGCCCCCCATTGAAGGAACAAATTTCTCACAATTCTTCTTTTGCTCTCCCCGTTTAACCCCCTTACATTCCACGATAATATTTTAGTCTTCATGAGAAACTTCTTGTGATATTCTCCCTCCTAACCTTGGCTCTCCTTCTTTGAATTTCATGTCGAAAGCCAGATTTCTGACTTCCTTAGGGACTACTGCTTTGTGAATTTCCTGTTTCCCTTCCCCCTTTTGTTTGTGTACCATCGCTCTCCTTTGGTCAATTTTGAGAAGAAGTTCATAAGCCATCTCCTCACACCCCTCAAAAGCTGCCCCAAACTTTCCCCCTAATTTGATCACATTCGAGTGTATCCACAATGTTGCTTTCTCCTTCGCTGCCTCCTCGCTGATTGGCTCATCCACTTGTAATGCTTCTATGTCATTAAAATTCAACATCTGCTTAGGGTTTTCCTCATGGTTATCTTGCCCCTCCCAAAGTTGAATTTCTGAGCAGCTGCTCCCAATTATTTCCTTCTCCCCTTGTGGATTTTGGCTCTCCATGTACTGTATCAGGCTCCTCTCTCTCTGATTCTCCTCCGTGATTCTGATTGCTTCAAGTTCATCAGCAAAGATGAAGAAATCTTGATTATCGATTGTGTTTTTTTGTTGACTATGGATGTACTTTGTGAAAGGCTCAACAGTTTTTATTTTTGTGGCCTGTGAAAGATTGGGCTTAAAACAAGGCCCAATATTTTGTCCATCTAATTCCACTGACTTGTATAAGTCTTTGGGCAGCAAAATTTTGAGTCCATTCATTCCAGGTGTCTCTTTTGACCCCACTCTTGTGGACCCACTCTCACGTGCCACACTCTTGGCTCTACCCCACTTGTCTTCCGCCTGTCTCTCCTCAATATCCAACGGATATTCCCCAACGCTTCTTTTTCCTCTTTCATACTTTGTTTCTTTCATCTTCAGAGCCTCCTTCCATATCTTGTCCCTTTCTTCTCGTTGAACGAGCTTGCCACCATTGACCTTTCTGTATCTCGCCGGAGCCTCTACCCAGATCTCCTCTACAAATCGTGGGATTTCCTCGAGACGTCCCTTCACCTTGATGCGAGCCCATCTCAAGTGGTTCTTGAGCATAGTCTCTTCTTCTGTTTCTAACCATCCACCACACTCATCTCCTATTTGTTTCATCACTTTTTCCGACCAGAGCTGAAGGGGGAGTCCGAGGGCTCTTATCCAAAACCAATCAAACTTGGCCTGGGTCGGATAAGCCCCTACTGTTGGGGACCACCATTCAAGCTTCAAGCTTCTGCCCCGTCTCTTCCAGCTTCCTCCCAGGATGTGTTCTGCGATCTGATGGGACCGAAATTCGAACAAGAATTGGATTCCGTTTAGATCGAAGATCTGGAGGTTATGGATCCCTTTCCACGTCTGTTGTGCCCATCTCCTGACATCATTCCGTGTTGGGATCTCATCGCTCTCCGAAAAGCATCCCACTAGGCATCTGTTGAGGATTCCATTACTCCCATTGTGATTGCAAGCTTCAGAAGATTCAGGAGGATCCTCTTCTTGCTGTGTCTCTTGTTCCTTGTGTGTCCATCTACTTCTGAGAAAAGCTTCTTTGTAATTTCTTCCTTCTTCTGCGAACTTTGGTGTAATAATTTCCTTGGCATTTAGTGAACTCTCTTTCTTTGGTCCATTTATGAAGCCTTCCATCTTTTTCGAGAGCCCCAGCCACCCTTCATTAAATTTGTTCTCTGGCAAAATGATTACTGTTCTGGATGTACCATTAACTGCTATCATTGATATGAATCTTCCATATTTATTGAACTTCAAAGAGAAGTATAAATAAGTAACCAGATCTCTGCCTCTCCCAAGATTTGAAAGTTTCCCCCCTTACATCTGAAGCCTCCCTCAGCCTCTTGACAAACCATCCCAGAGCTGCTCTGCTGAGAATCATTCTTCTCAAGTGGAGCTTTGAGCTCTCCACCCAATCATACCAAGTGCCGCTAGATGTCTTTCTCTGTGTTATTTCATAAGATTTACCTCCCAATCTAAAATAGATACGATTCTCCATAATAAGAGAAAAGGTTAAAAGATGAACAGGAAAAAAAACAAAGGAAGAAACTTGCTCCGGTGATTGAATACCACCGGGGAAGGTTGTCTGAATGCCCTGAAGGACCCTGAAAGTCCTACCTAGGAACTCGTGTCAGAGAGTAAACATGTCACATACTCTAGTATGTTAAGGGAATTAGTTGCTTGGGAAATAAGAGGATTTCCCCGTGTTGGGGATTGGGGCCTCAGAAAAAGGGGTGTGAGCTGTCTGCACTAGGAGAAGGTGGGCCGACTGCCAAGGATAAAATAAACTATGTTAAAATTATAACCAAAATCTTGTTAACAACTAGATTAGTATAAGTGAATCTGTAATCCTTCAGTTCTGATATCGAAAAAAGCCTTTAGTTCTTCCAATATTATATTGGAGTTTTAGCAAACATCTAAAAACTAATTTCTAAACATAAAATGAAAATGCAACGAATGCTCTCAGGCACGATTTTCAAGGACAACCTGTCTGTAGTCTACTTTTGGGCTATTTCCTTTTCTGGGAGGTCTTTTTCCGGCAATATGAGGAGATTTTATTCAGCTGGGGAAAATAGCACTTACTACAATGCTGGTTTTAATTCTTTCGACACTACTAAGTGTCTATCTGAGGCAGAAACATTGTACGGTTGAGTCGAGCGCAATAGGAATTTAATGAGAAGAGTTGTACTCTTAAATACAACGAGAATGGAAGATGCATCAGCTCTATTACACCATTCAAGGGCCAAAAAAATCAGTAATTATTACACTGGAGACTACATACAAAGGGGGCTGGGGGAACATTGCTCAAGAAATAGAAAAGTTCATTTATGAACCTGGAAAAAAGCAGGAGTCACAGCCAAATATCACGAGGAAGCAAGTAGTCATACACAGAGGCCTTCAAATTACAAGAAAATGGATGACGGAGGCTATGAAGGAGGTGCGGATACAGATAAGAGATGTCATAAAGATCTCTAGAGGAACAGCAACATCTGGGAAGGACCTGCTGAACAGGTGTATAGTCGGAGAACTGCAGCAAGCTTCATTTGAAGTTTCACAGCTGAACGATGTGAGGAGATGGCAACACATGGAAGACAAATAGTGGTGCCAGTGTTTATGCCATGAATGATGGTACTTTTTTGTTCAAGTTGTCCTCTCGAAAGATAGCTGAGCATCTCATGGTGAGTGAGTGGCCTGGAAGAGGATGAATCTGAAATTGGAATGGTGGCAGCCAACAACGGGATGTTGGCCAGAAGAAATAAGAAGAGTCTGGGTCTGGGTTAAGGTCCTACAGCTTCGGTTGAGTCTAGAAGTGAAGTATTCATGGGTTGGTTTGGGTCGTTGTTGGTCAAAACCTAAACCCAACCAATTTAATCGGTTTTTAAATTATTAAAACCAAACCAAACCAAACCAGATGTAATATACATTTACGAGTTTGGTTGTTATCAGTTTTTGTTCTGTTATTTGGTTATTAATTATACACGAAAATAAAAGAAACGATTCATTCAAAAGGTTTTAAAAAGACAACAATTTATATAAAAAGAAAAAAGCTGAGATTACCACATAAAACAGTAAAAGGCTTGAGATTACCACATAAAATAACAACTCATCTGATTTGCTTGTGGAGAAAGATATGGTATTGATTAGAATGGAGAGCTAAGTTGTGCGCCAAGAGAACAAAAATTCAAAACCTCGTCACTAGAGAGGTAATAAATTGCTTGATTTGGTCAGTTTGGTTCGAGAAGTGGTTCAAATCTTATCAATTTTTGTTTTAAATTGGGTTGTTAAGTCCAATCCACCCTAATATGACAATAGGCCTCTCATTTGAATAGTACAGTAGATCTCCCACTTTAACCAAAGAAAAGGTAAGGTTTCTCAAATACAGTGAATATGTGGTAGTACTGAATTAATTAATCAGGCTAACTATCTGCAATGTATTCTTTCTTCACATCAAAAGTATAAATATAAAACAGGAAGATTTTTAATACTTTGTATATCAGTCTTTTGAACAGATCTGTAAAACTATCTATGCACCAGATGTATAAATAGGAAAAACATAATTTTTATGTCTCGCGGGGCTTGTTTTCTTCAAAGTGTTGATTAACAAGAGATAGTTATGTCATCTTAGACCCATTTTTGATTGTCAAGAAAGGTTAATGTGAATGCTCGATACCTCCTCTTCTCTCTCTCTCTCTCTCTCTCAGACACAGACACACGCATACACCTCAGTCATTTAGTGATAGTGCTCATTACTGCTACTATGCTCTGTCTTTTTTTTTTTAAATTCTGTTTCCTATGTTACTACATTAAAAGCTGATTACTTGTGAAAGATTAAGAAAAAAGGTCTGTGTCACCCATTGAGTCATGCAACTAACCTCACCACAAGAAAATCACCTCGCTCTCACTTTTGCCTTCTCAAACATTGTTACTGGTAGTAGTAAGAGATCAGTAGTTTGTGGCAGTTATTAGTTATGTTGGTTCTAGATATATACATATTATTTGACCCCTTCCCATTAACAGGATAATTGCACTTTTAGTCGTTCCATTATTGATAAATTCTGAATTTGGTCCTTGCAATATTTGGCTGAGTACATTTAACAGTCAATTAACTAAGATGTGTCATTTTTTGGAAACTAAACTAAGGTGTGTTATTTTGGTCCCTTTATAATTTAGACTATTTCTGAATTATATTATCCTCAAATATGGAGAAACAATACAAATTTAACACAACACTTCTTTAAGAAAATGGTTAGCACACTCTATCAAAAAGTACATGATTTAGCGCTTGATAATTTGTTACGTTTCTAAAGTGTCACATTAAAGGGATCAAAAGTGCGCATATCCATTGATTGAAGGGTTAATGTGCTTAACCAGAAATCTCTAAAACCAAAAGTCTGAATTTGTCGATTTTTTAAGGACTAAAAGCGCAAATTTTCCAATAGTATAACTCAATTGGAATATGATTGATAATCATTAAAACATCAGTTGGGAGCTTCAGCGCAATATATTTAAGTTTGACACTTGAAATAGCAAACACGATATTCAATTTTGTATAACTGCAATATTTACCATCTTTTGAGGAGTATCTGTTTTTACTTTGTCATGGTAGTTTCCATTGTTATATTTACATTTTAATCTACCAACAGGGGATCGAGTAAAATATACTGGACCTTCTGGTGTTGTTAAAGCCGATAACAGGTTAGTTCTTACGTGTCACACCTTTAAAGTATTTGTTTTCTGACATCATAAATAATCAAAATCTTACTGCTTCAAAAGTCGCAAGTTTTGCCAATTAGGTGGTAAATTTTATCAGAGTGGATTAATCTTCCTTGCCGATTTTCTTAGCGAGTTCATCTATATCTTCACAATTTCCATTATATTAACTTGTGTTTTAATGTTTCCCTCCAACTTTGGGTACGGGCTTGAAATGTTTCAAGAGAGAGCAGAAGTGCCTGCAATACCTCTCCTCACATTGGGTAGTTAGGAATTGTTGCATAACGTATTAGGCTTTTAGTTCTCTGCTTCTGTAAACTTACGTTTTAGCTTTTAAAAGAGCAACCAATAACCCAATAAGCTGTCTGGGATGGTAGGTTAATCTCTAAGTGCAAAAAGTAGTATTAGAGCGGATTATGTGTGGATTCACTGTCCATTATCAAAAATACAATTTCGAATTTACTGTCGCTCAAATCTTAGACTAGGACGTTGATAATTAAACCTTGAGAACAT